>NC_061468.1:8484848-8787878 GCF_022581195.2 Helicoverpa zea
GTTATTCAAAATTAATATACATTCAGCCATCACCATCCTACGATACTGCTGCTTTGGCCCCAAATTAACCTACATCTTGCGTGCTTCTCATTTATGGAAGCACATCAACCTTTTGGATCAAATTGATAAAATAATTCGACACACACTTTCATCAATTTTAAATGTGGCCTTGGACGACAAAGCTTGGTCTCAAGCTACACTTCCCATCCGTATGGGAGGGCTTGGCGTCCGCAAAATTTCCAGTATTAGTTTACCGGCATTTATTTCCTCCGTCCATGGCACTGACAAATTGATCAGGAAAATCCTACCTATTACACTGATCAATTTTGAGGTGCCATGCCTGGCGGAGGCTATTAATGCCTGGAAAGTCACATGCCCGAATACCGATCTACCCGCCAACCCATCCTCCCAGAGACAGTGGGATGAGCCGCTCTGCAGAGTAATACGGAAAAATCTCATTGATACGTCAATTACTTCTGCGGAGCGAGCACGCCTACTGGCTGTGGGTGAATGGGAGTCAGGTCTTTGGCTTCACGCATTTCCGTCGGCAAACATAGGCACCATGTTTGACGACACCACTTTCAGACTCGCTGTCTGCCTGCGTCTGGGTGCTTCATGCTGCACTCCTCACCGCTGCCACTGCGGGGAAGCTGTCAACAGCCTCGGTCACCACGGCCTGTCGTGCAGCCGGAGTGCGGGCCGCATACCACGACATGCGATTATCAACGACGTGATCCGTCGGGCTCTTGTTGCCGTCGGCGTGCCAGCCGTACTTGAACCAAATGGTTTGGCACGCGACGATGGCAAGAGACCAGACGGCATGTCGCTATTTCCGTGGAAGATGGGTAGGACTTTAGTGTGGGACGCGACCTGCGTCGACACTCTTGCGCCATCCCATCTTCCTAGAACTGCGTGTTGTGTCGGCTCCGCCGCTTCACAAGCAGAAGACCTCAAACGGCGCAAATATAGTAGCCTTATCGGGAATTACATGTTTGAGCCGTTTGGGGTTGAAACTCTCGGGCCGTGGGGTCCGAGTGCTCACGCGCTTGCAAAGGAAATTTCTAAGCGCCTTGTTGACACTTCTCGTGACCCAAGGGCTGGCTTTTATTTCGCACAGAGGCTGAGCATTGCCATCCAACGTGGCAATGCTGCCAGCCTTCTGGGTACATTACCCGGTGACAGCGATGAGGAGCAATTTTTTGATGCTATGTATTAGTTTTAAGTTGTATATATAAGTTTATTTTTAATTTTTAAAATTAATGTAAATATTATGTAAATATTTGAAAAAAAAATAAATATAACAATTTGACCTTAAAAAAAAAAAAAAAAAAAAAAAAAAAAAAAAAAAAAAAAAAAACTACGATATTTAACTCTATTATTGCGATTGTGTCCTACGCGAAATCCAATAAACACGATCCATAACAAAGTTACAAAGTCACCTAAAATAATTGACATCTGTCCTATTTACACAATCAATATATATCAGTGATCCCGTGTATTCTCTTCCCATGAATGAAGTGAATCTATCAAGAGAAATCGCTCAATGTGGACCAGGGTGACGCAGGTGTAAGAGAGACAGCGGGATTATTCAATAAGTAAAATGTGTAAGTATGAGTAGTATATTTAAGTCATGTGTCAGTAATATCGGAATACAACTGCAACCATTAGGTTAATATACTAGTACCTATATCATTTACTTCAACGATTGAGGTATCATTAAAAGTAAGTTCATAATAAAGCAAATTTTATGTTCTTGCTTTCTGAGGTCCTTGTTTTGGCTTTAAATATCTGAATTTTTCAATAGAACCGACAGATTGATCCATTGGGTACTTAAAATTGTTCTGTACTTACGTACCAGTTGCATAGCGCCTACGTGATAAGTACGAAAGCGTCGCTGCTGAGCTATAAAGAAACATTCAATAAAGCTAGGCGTGGTGTGGTGTGTGAAATATTTATTTAGACAGGAATAAAGAAGTCCTTTCAATATATGTATACACACAAATTAAGCTATCAACATATACACATATACATAATATACATAATCCAAGTCATTTTTTTCAAAAATCGTTTTTATAATGTCAGTATTTCTCTCTATTCAGTAACATGGTAGTGTGCTAAGAGCAGGATAGATGGCGTTACTAGGCTAGAATGAAATAGTGTTGGGATGTTTTATTGCCAGGTAGGTATAGGTATTACGTTTTTTCCGCCACCTCCATTGAAGGCGGAATTATAGTGAAAATTATCATCACAAAATTATCTAAGATTTATTACCATTTGTAACTTTTATAGTTCAATACTATTGAAAGTAGCCTAATCTTTTAATGCCACTAGATTACTAAGTAATATAATTTACAATGGATTACAAGAATCTAGCGCGCGATAATTGTTTACTATCTAACTTTTTATTGTGATTTAACTTTTCCCTGTCTAGGAATTTTGGCATTAGGCGTAAAACCTTCGCGAAGAACACAAGTAAGTTTAGAATAATCTTTGGTAAATATTTTGACAGCACATTTGGCACGGCTGGCTTTAAAAGTTTGAATTGCAGTTGGGGTATTTTGGATTTAAAAACGTTTATTCATTGATATGTTTGTTTTAGATAATTAAAAATGAGAGTGCTACTGTTAACTCTGTTTGTTGCGGCGGTGACCGCCGTGCCCATTCCTGAAGACAGTGGCAGCGATGCCGTGGAGATGATCGTGAACGGCTTGCCCGAAGGCGCGGCGTTAGAGGTCAGCGAAATTGTGGACATCAAGCTCAACGAACACGCAGACGGTGAAATAGTTGCTGCCACCAATCTGCTGCACCCTTACACTGCCGTCGGAATCGCTGAAGCTACCGCCGCTGCCGCGGCTGCTGCTCCTAGTGAAGTCAATGTTGTTGACAGCAGTGAACCCCTTATTAGCAGCCCCGAATCCGTTGTGTTGCCGTCCCCTGCCGTTCCAGAAGTCGTCCCCGAATCAGTCGTCTTGCCGTCTCCTGCCCTCCCAGAAGTTATTGTCCCTGAACCCGTAGTCATGCCGTCCCCTGCCATTCCTGAAGTAGTCCCTGAGCCGGTTGTTTTGCCGTCTCCAGCTGTCCCAGAAGTTGTTCCCGAACCCATAGTTCTGCCTGCCCCTGCCGTGCCTGAGGTGGTGATTCCCGAGCCTGTGGTGCTGCCGTCCCCCGAGGTGGTAGACCACGAACAGTTGCCCGTTCCTATTCCCCAAGTCAGTGGAGATCTGTTCAATGATGGACTCGTGCAGGTCCAATACAACGGTCCTGAACCCGGTATGCTCGCCACCGTTCAGTCATGGTTCAACATGATCATCAACTACTTTAACGATTCTTCAGATTCTATCAATTCCGCTCACTTCTAAGATGTTTCAACGTTTCTATTGATCTAAGATTAATTAGACAGTTTTTGTAATTGTGTTTTAGTTTTGTTTTGTAAAGTTTATTTCGTATGTATGTTTTGTTTTAAGAAAGATAGTTGAAATATACATTTATTTTATCGAACATTTATTTTCATTCCTTATATTTATTTACTGAGAGATGGTGAATTACTTTCTTGAGTTTATGCATAGTTTTTAGTAGACGTCCTACAGGTTTACGAGTTCCCCGCCCAACTGGGGTCAAAGGCCGAAAATGTTGGGGCGGGCTCATGAAAATCGCAGTAACAAAGAGGCATGCGTTGTAATAAAGTATTCAAGTATTTGGTGAAGTGGCTTACGGGCTTGGCACGTAGTCGGCAACTAACCCAACTTCACTTACTTAGCTCGTTAAGACGAAGTTCGGCGGTGCTGGCTACAAAATGATCACCACTATTATATTTAATAGTTTAGCATACAACGCTTGAACCTGAGAATAGTTTGTTTACTGTAAAAGTTATTTCAAGCCCGTTTTTGAATTTGCAATATTTGGAAGCTGGGAGTAATTGAAGTAATATTTTTATGGTAATTGTAATCAAATTGCTGAGGAAATGTATTTTTTCTCATCTTAGAGCCGTTGAAAAGAAACGGGGTCTTACTCGTATGTTCCATTTTCCATAAGCATGTTAAATAAATGTGGTTAAGTAACTATATTATTAAAAGAATCTCCTCTTTTGAGGTCAGTTCGGACTCATGGTGTCACTAAGAATATTTTAACGATACCTCTTGTTGAAGATATTACTTACTTGTATTTTGTTTGAAATAGTGTTATGCTCATATCATACCAATAAATTAAATAGCACATGTAGCCTCACTCACAATATTCAGGAATAACTGTAGTGTAGTTATTACATTGTTTTGTGTAAAATCAATCCTTTAGTTTTAAAGATTACCTAGAACTAGGAAATAATATGCTGAACGATAAGAACACGTTATAGTTTATGATCTTTATCACAAATAATAAATATGTCTTCCATATCACTGATCTTTATGATAACAATGACACTACTAGTTTAGGTACAACTCTATAAAACAATATTGATTAGCATTAGTATGTTCATGGTGACTCAGATACTTCTAACGTTATTTATTTATTTCAAATTATCATAAAAATCTTTATATATGATCTAGAGTTTTAATTTTAATTTTGAATCACGTATGTGTGTAACAGATTCATTCCCTGTTTCTTCATACTCGAATTGCGATTAGGAGGACAATTTTCACTGAGAGCTGCACCCTCAAGATGCATGAAGTTAATGATTGATCGATCCAGAGTATCCAAAGCTCGGTCTTTTCTGCAGTTACAGGAATAGATGCTCTGAAAAAATCTATACTAATATTATAAAGAGGAAAACTTTGTTTGTTTGTTTGGTTGTAATGGATAAATTCAAAAACTACTGGATCGATTTTAAATATTCTTTCACCATTAGAAAGCTATATTATCTGCAAGTAACATAGGCTATATTTTATCCCGGTGCGGGTAGTAGCTCCCACGGGACACGGCTGAAACCGCGGGAAAACGGCTAGTAATAAATAAGTACATAAACTAACTTCAGATTTAAAAATTTTACATGGTATTTTCAAAAAAAATACTGTTTCCCAAAAAATACAAGTAATAACTAATAAGTACAGTCACCTACACTTCATCGCAAGAGGTATAGTCAAGAACGACAGTGTTTCGTGTGCCGTGATTAATATGTCCATGCAAACAAGCCTGTACCACTAGAGATAAAAGCATGTTTGCAAGATATTATGTTCCTAAGTTTATGTAAGTACAATAAAGGTTCTATAACGATTAATGATGATTCTTTAGTTTGTTTGTCGACAAAATAACTGATTAGTGAACTTAGAAAGGAAAAGACTTGATGTGTTTGGCCTGTTTTTCGTGACGTTCTTTCTGTAAGTCTGAATAAGTTTGTTTGATATTTTATTCCTGATTTAATATTATTAGCTTCTTGTATGATAATATTGGCTTCCGCTTGCGACCTCAATGAACTGCTTCGCGCACTCGGATAAAAAGTATTCAATCTTGATAAATGAGCTGAAGTCATTTTTCAAATCAGTCCTAGTACACAAATTAGCGCGTTTGCACACAAACAAATTCCTCAGATTGATTTAGTATAGATAGAGAACCTGATAAAATTATGTGGTCTAAGTAATTGTATCTACTAAATATCAAACACAACATGTAACCCACACCATTCCTGCATAAAAAGATAAAGAAATAACGAGTGATAAAAACATGGAGAATTCGATTTAAAGAGATTTACTGTTTACAGCACATAGTTTACCTCTTCATTTTTTTATTATTATTCTTGTTACAATACAGCTATTTTCAAACACACGAAAATTCCATTCGTAGAATCGAACCTATCAAGTAAAATCTCGCTTTGCGTATAGTTTTACCTCTTCTATAAAAACTAAAAATAGTTTTCAAAAGCTCTCATCGCAAAGCAAATAAAAATAAGAACAAAAATGGCTTTCACGTTCAAATAACAAACAGCATCCACATAAAAGCATTTAAATAAACTTGTATGCTTGTACTATCATCAATTTTTCAATTTTTAGGGTTCCGTACCTCGAAAGGAAAAAACGGAACCCTTATAGGATCACTTTGTTGTCCGTCTGTCTGTCTGTCTGTCTGTCTGTCTGTCTGTCTGTCTGTCTGTCTGTCTGTCAAGACCCTTTATCTTAAGAACGCGTGGACGTATCAAGCTGAAATTCACATGAAATACTCGGGTCTATTGTCCCTTTAGGCTGTGAAAATATCAAGCTTCTAAGCCAAGCCAATCAAAAGATACAACCGATTATGTCGATATTTTCAACAAATTCTCGACACTCGCAAAGGAATCAAAACCTACAGGGTACTTCCCGTAAACTCAGAATCTTGAAATTTGGCATGAAGCATTGTTATATAATGCAAATATAGGAAAAATTGCGAAAATCTCATTTTTTTTGTTAAATAATATAATAAAAATATTTTAATAAAATGAAACTTACTACCTTATTTCTCACGAACGAATAAAGGTACCAAATTAAAATTTATACCAAATACCTAGGTCTATTGTCCCTTTAAGCAATGAAAAAATCAAACTTCTAAGTTAACGCGATCAAAAGATACAGCAGTTTTACCGACACCTTAGACGAATTTCCGTCACACGCTAGGGAATCAAAACCTACAAGGTACTTCCCGTGAACTCAGAATCTTAAAATTCGGCACGAAGCAACGTTATATAGTACAGATAAAGGAAAAATTGCGAAAATGATAAATTTGAAGTTACATAAAATATTAAAATATTATTTTTGCTTACATGACATAAAATATTTTTTTAATAATTATAAACTAATTTTAATAATTACTACCTACCCTTTTTCACATGAACGCGTTGAGATATTAAAGTTTTGAATAAAACGTGAAATTCATATCAAACACTTCTTATATAATGGCCTCTAAACTGTGAAAAATTTTAAATCATTCAAAGGTCATTGGGCACCTTAGTATGAAAACCATACCCACGGCGGATACGAACGAAATATAGCACAGTATAATGATAAAGGCTCTGATTTACTATGGCATTAGTCGCATCAATGTGAACCATGGGAATCTAGAGAAAATCAGGTGTAAACATCAAATATTTTCCTCATTTCAATGGGGAATTTAAACGACCAAGTTTGACGGATTTGAGAAATCATTTCTTTGTAGTGAAAGAGTATACTCGCCGTTTATTTCCATTGTCATCAGGTCAGGATCTGATGATGGAAATCCTGAGAAATCGAGGGCAACTATCAGAAATTGTAGGCATGCATAGGATTAAAACTTGATTCTCAGATGTATGTCTGGTGATACTATCAAACAGTGAAGGTTAAGAGCTTATCTGATGATGGAGACGTGAGAAAGTCGAGAGAACTCGGTATGTTTTAGTTACGTCGTGTTTGGGCTTATATTATTCGTATTGACGAGAACTTTTCACAAAAGTTAAAAATAAAAACTTTTTACAAAAAAAAAAACAACTTCTCAACAAAACTGTTTATATGCATCGGTCTAGATCTCGGTGGTTAAATAAATATAGATGCATCCTCTAGCTAGACACCGACTTCTAGACCGATGCACCTAACATCTTTTTAATTTCTTTCTTGCTTTTGTTTTCTTGTTGCTTTTTTATATGTTTGAAGTTGGATTTGTTTGTAAAATGCTACAAAATAAAATAATGCCGACTTTATAAAACAAAGAAAGGGACAGAATTACACTTTTGTCAAGGCTCTAGAAACGTAAAGCCAGCAGCCCCGAATCCTACTCTCTAGAAGTCGTTGTTACAATTCGAAAGCTACAAGTCGTCCGGCGGTTTCGAAAAAACCTGAAACTGGGGCTCTTTAGGTGATTAATCCCTCAAAAATAAAAGATCCCATTCCTGCAATGGCTGCTTTAACCCAAGTTAGTAGTGAATTCTCATCACCTAAAATAAAATAAGCTCCAACACAAGGTTACGTTATAAATTGTAAAGGAGTTCCCATAACTATATCTGATCTTAGCTGTCGATCCCACAATGGCAGTCAAACCTATCTTTGTGGAAAGTCTTCGCCAATACGAATAAAATATCCCCAAACACGTGGTAGTTGCAACATACCGTTCGGGAGTTCCCTTGACTCTCTGTAGTCTCAATAATCAAATCAGCTCCAAACCTTCACTGTTTACCAGTACCCTCAAAAATACACTCACATGTCTGGTTATGACTCGATGCGTGCCTACAATATTCAAGAGTTGCCCTCGATTTCTCAGGGTTTTCAGATCCTCATCAGATCCTGGTCATCCGGATTGGCACCTTCCTTCTTTATGAAATGTCTTTAACAATAAAAACTAGCATTGCAACCTGTACAATCCTCTGAAACTGCTTGTCTTTTATATTTTTCAAACGATCCTGGACATTCGTCTCCATGGAATTTTAATAAAATATTTATATTCAAAGAAACGTCATACCATTCTCCACGATTTAAAACTACTTTGATTCATGTCCGCCACTTTTTACAAAGCGGGTCAGATATGCCCCATGACCTTTAAGACACGTAAGACAGTTATTTTCAATCAGATTTCTGAATGATGACTATAAAATGTTGTATATAAATAACTTCAATAAAATAACTTTTACAAGGTACTGGCCTACTATTTTAGTTATATTATAAAATAAAAAATATTAACTATTTTGACTCTCACGAAATTACCATAACTATGATTGTTCTAAACTGAACGGTTGGCGCGAAACTCACTTTTTATCTGTACAGCATTTGTACGGAACCCTCGGTGCGCGAGTCCGACTCGCACTTGGCCGGTTTATTGATTTCACTGTTAGGCAAGGATTATTATTTCGATTATTGTACTTTTAATGGCATAAGCATCAATCACTGCGTTTGGTGATATCAATACTTTTTACATCAGTGGGTTCATTCAAGATTCTTTCGCTGTTGCTGCAAATTCATTTAGTAAATAATTACCTCTACAGATCATATAAAAAGACATGCAGGTACATTGTTGCTATTGCTATAACAATTTACTATTTAGTAATAAGACAAATGAAAATTAATATCTGCTATTTAGGAATATTCATTCCATCTCCATATTTTTACCAGAATCGGTGCGACTATATTTTACACATTACACAGACAAACTTTCTCGCTAAAAATCTTTAAAAAAATCATCATCACTACATGGTAATAAAAAGTCACTTTTTCTGCCTCTATGTCCCTTTGTACACTTAAATCTTCAAAACTACGCAACCGATTTTCATGTGGCTTTTTTGTAGATAGAGTGATTAAAGAGGAAGGTTTATATATGTATAATAACATACTTTAAATAGTTGGTAAATACTGGTATCCCGTTCGAAGCCGGGGCGGGCGCTAGTTGTTAATCTATTTATCAATCACCAAGTTGGTAGGGTTTCTCTAAGGCAGTTCCAAATTACCTCTCCTTACCATATTCTCCATACAAGAAGCGGCCTAAAAAACCCCAAAAATACACATGAAGCACAAAACCCACCCTTTGAAAAATCGGTCAAAAACACAGAGTATCTCGGATGGTCGGGTCAGCGGTGTGCCGGTTTTAATAAGTTTTTTAAGAATCACAAACAAAGTATGAGGTGGCACGCATCGGCGGCACGCGAGGCTTGCACGCCACCGCCGCTGGTCGATTACTCCGCAGTGCCAACAATCTGCACCTCTGACGGACTTAAAACGGAAAATTGTATATTTTGGAAGGGTTTTTGGGTGTCGGAAAGTATGGGGTTATTATTTGAAGTTCTAGATTTTAGACTTACAAGTTTTAGGTAACGAAATGATGGTTGGTCGAATTCCCTCACCTTTTAAAATCGAAATATCCAGATAATTGTAATTCTATTTAATTATAACCTTTGCGTTTTTATTTCTAAACTTATTACATAAAAAACTCATCATGTCAAAACCCTTTCAGTTATCCATCTTTTCTTCAAGTATGTTTTGTCGTACGCGGCGGCCACTATCGCGAGGAATCATGATATCCGTCGTAGTACGTCGTAGCGCTGACGACGTAGCCGCGTAGCTTATTGTAGCACTCGCTACGAGACCCGCCTAGATAAAGGACAAAGCGTATTTTTATTCACGTGCTATTTTTGTATTTATGCTGTAGGCGATTTACCAAACCGTACAGAATATATTTGGACGCAGTACATAATTTGAAGTAAGGTTTTTTTTCAGGATAACGTGTTTATTGTTGACTTTTATATTCTTTCATTTGTACGCAAATAATTTTCCTCCTGCTACAGAAATTCAGGGCTACGATAATTTGTTACCTTATTTTTTATTAAAACCTTTTAGGAACTTAATCAGGCCCCTACTACCGGTGTGGATTGTCTGTTAATTCTTTTATAGACGTAAAAGTCGAAGGATCAATAGTAAGTTTTAAATCGACTTTGTGACCTAGAAAACGAGTGGTCGCGTTTTCAGAAAACCGTTGACCGCATCGTATTCGATCGAGTTAACTTTTTACTTTCACGAAACGTACGCGCCATGAATCGATAGGGTGTGCGGCCGTCGCGGCTGCAGGCAGCGGCACGACAATTATTGTGCCGGCGGCAGCGCGAATTTAGGGCAGCGGCGCGCGGCACCTCGCCCGGGCAGTCCGCCACGCGCCCCGCGCCGGCCGCACGTGTGAGCCATGCGCCCGCCGCGCGCGCCGCGCCGCCCGGTGTGCCGCCCGCGTCCGCACGCCCACCGCCACACGCTAAACAACATTATAACAGTGAAACTCACAAGTTTTCAGTGATATCGATTGAACTTTACGGCGACGAAATCGATAATTGTTGGTGAGTCGCGTTACTCATACATTATTTATTTATTAACTCTTTTTTTTTAATTTTTAATTTTCTATTAATAGATTCGGCAGTACGTGTATTTGAATTTTTGAATATTTATGAAATGAGTTCGGTGAAAGTTGGGAGCGCGTGGGTAGCGCATGGTGGTGTGCGGGATGTATCCCATGCTGTATCCTGACCTAGTTCAATAGTGCAGATCGATGACGACACTCGATCAGTTGTCGAGGCGGCTCGCTGGTGCCACAACACTGGCCCTAATCATACAATAAGTACCGCGCGACTACGCGCCGCGTTAAAGGTAAAAGGTCAGCAAGTCGAAACTAAGTTCGTTACGGCCGAACACTGCAGATGTAACAGTAACTGCTTCGAGATACAAATACATTAAAGAGAACCGCCCATCAAATCATATTCCTGAAAAATTATGCGAAAGGTTACGTGGTTTCCACAAAAAAAGAAAATTTACACAAAAATATGATTAAAATACTTAACGAAAGTATCACACATACTCTATATAAAACATAAAAAAAAACAAACATCCAATAATAAAATTCGCAAACTTATTAAATCATAAAATAGTTGCGGTGTGTTTGGGCGGCGCGCACTACAGCGGGGCGGTCAAAGGAATTCTTTACTTGTGCGGCATAATACAAGTTCCACACATACACACATACATACATACAAACTATACAACAGTTCAGTTCGTAGCATTCTTTCAATTTCCTTGTTTTCGTCTACAATAGACCGACCAATGAGCGGCCTGGATTCTATTTTCCAAAATGTTATTTCCAATAGTTGGTTTGGCAAAGATTGGAAACAGGGGCAGACAAATATTCTGTTTTGAAATAGACTTTTCAAAGGCTTTGAGTAACAAAGAGAGTATTTTTGTAATCTGTTGCTACATGTATCTAATGTAGCCTGTTGCTTAAAGCCTATCCTTTGTTACACTTTTGGCTTTCGAAGAATATTCTACTTACTTTATGAAAATGATAATAGAAAAATGGAGTTACTATTTTACTGGCATATGCTTTTAAAGATAGAAACCTATCTTCGATATGCAACTGTAGGTAGGATTATAGATTAGGTTTCTAAAGATAGACTTGACATTGTATATTTGTAACAAAAAGATTCTGCTCTTAGAATCCTATCTTTGTGGAAGGAAATGTACAGATAGATTCAGTAGAAATGTTCTTTATTAGAAGCGTTATGAAGCAGTTTGATAGAGGTCATAAAACATTTCCACTCGTTTTTGTTCAAATTGTGTGATGAAAATAATTCAAGAAAAATATTACTGATTACTGATATTTCTTAAATGTTAATTTATTATGAAGTCTGCAAGATTTTCTTTATGTAAATTTGAGTATTTAATTAGAAGTTTGCTCAAAAACCTCGGCAATCTCATTTGTGAACAAGTTTAGAAAGTTTTGAAAAGCCAATACTTTATTGATTGGTTTATGTTTTAATTAATTCAGAAACATTTGATTTTACAACCCTTTATTATACTTTATAACCTCATCTCGGAAATCATTATTATTATTCCTTACCTTTAAAGAAAAGTGGTTATATATTAGGTGGAAGAGCTTTTTCTATTAACAAATGAATCAGTAATAATTTGTAGGAATAAATATTTTTCTTGCTTAAATATTAGTCTGCATATGTCTTGAACTACGTAAGCGTCGAGTTAAAAACCACTTTTTTTAATAGAATTTTAAATAAAACCCCTTTTCAGAGGAAGAAAATTGTAACATAATAATTTTCCTCAAAGCGGTTGCTTGATTCTTGCTCAACTTTCTATATTAAGTCCATGTTAGAAATACTTTATGGGGACAAAACGCTATAATTCATTTTAGCACGATAAATTGGAAACCGGAACGTTCCCCTTTTCTTAATATTGTCGCATCAAAACCTCGAGAACAGTTTCTATTACATTTTTAGGGTTCCGTAGCCAAAATGGCAAAAACGGAACCCTTATAGTTTCGTCATGTCCGTCTGTCCGTCTGTCCGTCTGTCCGTCTGTCCGTCTGTCACAGCCGATTTACTCGGAAACTATAAGTACTACAGTGATGAAATTTGATGGGAATATGTGTTGTATGAACCGCTACAAAAATATGACACTAAATAGTAAAAAAAAGAATTGGGGGTGGGGCCCCCCATACATGTAACTGAGGGATGAAATTTTTTTTTTCGATGTACATACCCGTGTGGGGTATCAATGGAAAGGTCTTTTAAAATGATATAAAGTTTTCTAAAAAACATTTTTCTTAAAGTGAACGGTTTTTGAGATATCAGCTCTCAAAGTCGTAAAAAGTATGTCCCCCCCCCCTCTATTTTTATAACTACGGGGTATAAAATTCTAAAAAAAATAGAGGTGATGCATGCTAATTAACTCTTTCAACGATTTTTGGTTTGATCAAAGTATCTCTTATAGTTTTTGAGATAGGTTGATTTAACTGTAATTTACGGAACCCTTCGTGCACGAGTCCGACTCGCACTTGTTTATTTTGAGATTAAACCTAGCAAGGAAAATAAACAAATATATACGTCTCTCGGGTGCAATATTGTCAATGGCACATTATACATTATAAATAAATAACAAATGCTTACAACCTATGTATTTACTGAATAATTTATCATATTTACATAAATCCTATGTACTCAGAGCTGATTTATTGACTATGCTCGTTTTTGATATATGGTTCTGCTTTTGGATTGACTATGTGTGCAAATACGTTTATTTTACGCATTTAACTTAAAATAATAATTCTAAATAACATGGCCCTTCAGCACTCAGGTAAAAATACTAAAAAAACAATGGATGGATTATGTGAACGATGATATAGCTGCAAAGAGTGTTACTTGTTACATGACGTCAGATAGAAAAGTATAAAAGGAGAAGACGTGCTGAGTCCACTTCAAATAATAAATTGGTACATTGGCAGAAAAAAATGAGTCAAATTAATAATACCGGATTATTAACTAAAAATTGCATTCAAAAAAAACCAACGCCCCTTTAAACCAGCTTCATTCAAAGAAAACTCGAGCTTAAAACCACACGAATAAGTCAACGTGATTGATTTCAGATCTCCTCAGCTATAGACTGGGCGAATGTTGGTAATACCGTAGGATATACCAGGCTCATATCTGGATAAACCTCTAAGGCTCGCACTATATCCAGACCGTATGACCGGGAATTTGTTTCACTATATAATACCGGGGATAATTTAATTAGTTATGCTTGAACGGTTTTAGTGTGCTAGTGGTCATTATTATAGAATTATACTGTTTTAAATGGTGATTTGGGTTTTAAATGAGGTTAAAACTGTTATTTTGTGTTTGTGATCATTTAGTAACGTGGAACAAAAATTGCTGCGAATTCTCATTTTTGTTATAGCAGCGAAAGGTGTTTGTTATTGGTCTTGCCGTGGTGAAAAATCCAATCGATTTGTTACCAGAATATGTAGTAAATTGTTATAAAATTAAGAGCTTTTGAAATCACTTCTAATCATCTTCCGCGTTTTAGTAACTTGTAGAATATTTTGATGTACTTCTTAGTTATACAATCCATATTATTTATCAATCAGTACGTATACAATATTGAGCCTTCATCAAAAACTAAACTAATCCCACCTTTCCTCGACTCTAGCGATCTTATAACAAAAAACAAGCTGGAAGATATAATATCTCTTATAATATTCGTATATACCACATGACTTACAATGTACCTCGGGCCCGAACTCACGGGCTTATATCAATGAGCAGTATACTTTATGCCTCTGTTCTGCCGAGCGATTGATTGCAGTGAAATTTTTAGACTGTGCATATTTTACTTATACGTTGCTGTAAAACTAAGCTCTCTTATGATGTTGAATTTACTAGAAAATACATTTTTTGTTTTGTAATTTCTCGGTTGTAATAAAGATTTCTTTGAATTCCTGATGAAAAAATGCAGAAATTATTGTTAATTGAGCGTCTGATTGACATAATTTGGACGATAGGTAAATAAATAAATAAATAACACTTTCTAAGACAACCTGAAGAATATTGCTTTATTGCTTATTTTCAAGTTAGTTAAAAATTATTTAAATAAAAAAGTACTTAAAAAAGTTGTAATTATAACCTGATTCGTCTTCAAAAACTATAAATTACTTATGTAAAACGTTTAGCCTGTAAAAAGGCTGTATTGTTAGCTAGGGCGTGACGGTGGACGTTTACAGTAGACATCTAAGTACACATCTTTCTAACGGTCATTCCCAATAATCTATCCGTGGTTTTGCTTACTAGACATAGGAATTTCACATTACTTGGGTGACGCTATGTTACCCGTGCATCGGAGAGCACGTAAATGTCGGTCCGATCGGGCTATGAGAGTGAAGTAATAGTGAGTGCTCTTGTGTCTGCGTAAATGCTTGTGCACTATAAAATGTCCTGTGCAGTTGGCTAATATCCTTACATGAGAACAGCCGCCGTAGCCGATAATCGGCTAGGAGGACATTATCATCATCAAGACACTAATGTCAAAATTCTTTTTCTTGTAAGTAAATCAACTGATGGATCGAGTATTGGGACCGGCTGTAAGTTAGTAGGTATAGTAGCTTATCGAGGATTACTATCTCATCGGAGTGTCGTCTCTCTTATGACGTCATCTACGTAGATGAAGAGAGGATTTTAACGAAAATAGGGATTTACTATGATACGTGACAATTTTTTATAAGTAATGTAAATTACATAAGTGTGGTTATGTGGTCTAGTAGTAGGTATGTCGCGTTTTTACAGTCTGCAAGGTTCTATGCAAGCATTTGTTGTTGATATCAGAGAAAAAGATAGACAAATTCAGTACCTTATAATACTAACACTGGGTATATAATAGTAACTGGGTTAAGCTTGCCGTTGTGCATAATCTCTCTGTTTTTGGTGTGTCAAAATGTGTTTATGTGTGCAAGAAATATCTTTAATTTAAATTAATTCATGATTAGGAAGGTTAATCGTGATGAGAAGTAAGGTTTTATTACCATTTGACCCATGTTAAACATCGCGTGTGCTTATTACTACATTAAGTAGAGAAATGAGCTATAAATTAAGAACTGCATTCATAAACAAGTGAAATGTAGTATGAAATTAATACCAAGCTTAAATTCATGTACAGTCAACATTTAAAATCGTTTAAACAACGACCAATAAAACTTACTAAAACCAGCTAAAACAAACAAAGAAAACTATCGTCCATCAAAGTTTATTTATTGGCCAGCAAACTTCAAAGTTTACGAGCTATAAACTGAATAAAAATCAATAACAATGGACCATAAACTGTTATATGACGTCTAGACCGTAGGCAATGTGCAGCTCGTAGGAATAATTTGATCTAGAGACTTGCCGTGAGTACGAGTATTATAAAATCCTACATCTATCTCTGTCTATATATATAAAAGAAAGTTGCGTTAGTTACACATTTTATAACTCACGAATGGTTGAACCGTTTAAGCTGAAAATTAGAGGGGAGGTAGCTAAGACCCGGGAGAAGGAGAAGGATAGTTTTTGTCACTATCCGGGATGCGGGTGAAATCGCGGGCAGAAGCTAGTCCTTTTATAAATGCGAAAGTATGTATATGGGTATGTACATACATGGGTATGTTCATATGTTTGTTATATTTTCAAACAAAACTGACTGCTAATTGGATTTTAATGACAAATGGCAGTTATATATAAAATTATTAAGGCTATATTATGGTCTCCAACGTAATTAAGGTTTTATATGAAAAGCGTTGACTCTGGAAATGGACAGAAGAAACATGACCAGGTAAATAAAGAACCTATGTATAATAATTCCTATTGGATTTGAGAAAAGGCAATAAATAAATTAGCTTCAAACCCCACGATAATCAACAACACAGCTTCATCAAGGGTAGGTGTGACGTGACGTCACTCGAACCACAGATACGCAAGCAATACTCGCTCTAACGCATTCGCCATGCAAATCCAATTTTCCAATAGAGTAGTCGGCTTTGCTATGGAAAACTATTCTTATTTTCACGAGAGGAAAGGATTCTATTTTTGTTCCAAAGAAAATAACTGCACTTGCACATGGTGTACCAAATAATTCCAAACTCCAAAAACTAAATTATAAATTTATACATATACAAATTGTAAAAGACTGATGCCATAAAATGATATCAAAGTCTTACTCAGAGTTAAAAAACACTTTTTCTTAACTTATTTGATTCACTAGCTTCTGCTAGCGATTCGTCCGCGTTAGATTTTGACTTTGTGCAAGGAGAGGCTATCAAGAGTTACCTAAACGTGTTATTGTGAGCCAACCATAAAAGATAGACATATACTGTCATGGTATATTTTCTACATAATTTTAAGGAGAACATTTCCGTCATACATTGTTTCTGTGTAGCTTTAACTCTTAAGGCTGCACACGCGACGGAAGCATAAAAAATGGAGTAACTTCTCCCGTTTTCTCAACCTTTACTGCTCTGCTCCTATTGATCGTAGCGTGATGAAAAGTATCCTATACCCTGCCCAGGAGTACAAAGAATCATTTTACCAATTTTCGTTGAAATCCGTCAAGTAGTTTTCGTTTCCACAACGAACATACAGACAGACAGACAAAAATTTTAATTATTTCACTATTTTTGGTATCAGTATCGAAATATATCTAGACACACGGCAGTGTGTCCGCCAAGTTCGAGCAAAAAAAGCGACACACCGGCCGTGGGTTATATTACACGAACCATTTCGGGCCAAATTCGACCCCCCTGTAACTCAAAATCTATTTTATTTATGCATATCAAATTTCTAGTATCTGTTGAGACCCCCTCACTTATCTAAAATACAAAATTTCATTAATATACCTATTGTAGGTCTTGAGATATTGACGTCAGAAAATAGCTATTTTTACTATACACTCACTGACTGACTGATTCACTGACTCACTCATCAAAAACCTAGACCACTTCCAATGGTCGTATTGACTTGAAATTTGGCATGGAGGTAGGTCTTTATGCCAAGGTAAAGGGAAAAATCTGAAAATGGCCAAGTGTGAGTCGGTTTCAAAATAATGAAGGTGTTTTATACCCGGTGTAAATTTATACCCCTAAGGAACTAAAACTACTAATTTTATCTATATTTATATAATATATCTTCGAATGGTACAAAGGTTTGTATTTAGTCAAAGTAAAGTAAAAATCTGAAAACGGCCAAGTGTGAATCACTTTCGAAAATAACGAATGTGTAACTTTGATCCACGAACATAATATATGATAACATGTCATGTCAGTCAGTTGGTAAATCTAGTCCATTTATTTAATCTAGTTCATTTCTTTGTAAGAAACATAGTGCATATAAAAAAATCTAAAAGATACTATAAATGAGACATTTCTTTAACTAACTTCATCATAAGAAAAAATAAAAATAAACAACCTTACAAAAATAAATGAAATCCCACCCAAAACAAAAATGTGAAAGACTGCCAAGTTCGATAATATGGGAATGCTTCGCCTATAAAAGAAGTGAGATCTGAATAAGTACCAAGTTCCATACACATACCTCAGTTAAAAATAGTTGCTTTTTAATGATGTTACTTGGCAAGTTTTAATAGAAAATTAAATACTTGATTCATTGCGTTTAGTAGGTTTATAACGGTGTATGAAAACTTGCCAAGTAACATAGTAAGTACTAACTTAGTTACGTAAGTTGTATCACTAACAAACTATGGAGCATGTCTCCGAAATAAACGTTTATTATTATTATTTGTATGTCTCTTTCTGACCTCGGGACTACAGAGTCCCGGATTTTTGGAAGGCGAACGTGGGGCCGAAGCCAACACGCTGAAGCCCTTTTGAGACAACTTTAATGAAATGGTAACACAAAACCGACGATTATCCCTGTATACACTATAGAAATGTACCCAAGGACAATCCCCGGTTCTGTGCTAAACTATTGCTAACTATGGATGAAAACTACTTAGGCTATTGTGATGGGATGCTAATGGACTAGGAATGGGGAAACTACGGGAACTATGGCACCTGCCGATGACAATGTATTAAATACATGTTAAAATGGCAGGTGGAGACTCGCCAACTCACTTACTGGGCCCCCGGGAATCAGTCACTGAAAAGCAACAAGAGGGCAACAGGGACATGAGCGGCTGAGAAGGGTGAGGATACCTCGGCGGACTTTAAACGCAGATCACGCGCTCCCTGTGGGTCCAGCATCACCGGCCCACTCGCCACTTACCACGAGGCACCTACCCTCCGAGCAGGACTAACCTTGCTCTAGCGACTCCACTCTGATCGGCCGATGAAGGCAAGCCAAGAGGCGGGAGACCTATCCCCCGTCATGCTTCACTCCGGCAAGCCGGAGGTGGGGGACAGTATACTCTCCCTGGAGCACTCGGATATATAGCCCCGCGGGGTCGCTACTCCTCGTCATCCGCCTCAGATGCCCTGCGGGGCTTATTATTATTATTATTATATTATCGAACTTGGCAGTCTTTCACATTTTTGTTTTGGGTGGTTCAATGTACAGAATTGACCTCTTTACAGATTTATTATAAGTATAGAAGATAATATTGATAAATATTGACGGCCTCAAAACCATTATTTCTAATGAACTAATGAAGACTTAATTAATAAACTAGATACTTCCATTCTGCCTTTATTATAATCCTATTTATTTATTACGTTCGTCTCATCTCATCGCTACATGTATGTATATTACTGAGAAACAAGTACTAAGAAAACATGTATAAGGAAGCTATCTTCTTCATCGATCTCTTAGGGTCTCGTAAGGACCCGCTGAGTCAACAAGTTCCCTGTTTTTGTATGTTTTGCCAACATTGCAAGACGTTTAGCATTACTTTGCTTTTGTCTTTATCTGCCTTTGATTTCCGTTATAAAAAGAAGGTATATATGCCGATTTAGTAATCCACTTCTATGAAGTATGAAGTACGTAAAATAATAAAAAACAAGATTATTTGCCCTCATCAGAAACAATCAATTTAAACATGACTAATACAATAACATCACTGGGTACACTCGAGTTATAATGATAAGTATAGGTATATCATTTTCGAATGTTAATGGAGAATTTGCAAAACCTACATAGTAAATACCAACTAACCAAAGTAAATAACGATTAAAATCAAATTATTTGCAAAGTTACAAATATTATGACTTCTAAAATCATACATACAAACCGAGAACTACCGAATACTCGTTCAAAACGAGCGGTAATCGAAATGTAATATCGATATCCAAATGCAGCAGTTTTAACGATGCACGACATTCCGTATTCCGACATTCGTGTCCGACTATGTTTTACGACACACTTATACAGTATTACATCTCTCTCTCTAACATGTAGCATACGCTTGAAGTTTCTTATAAATGGTTTTTTAATTGAAATTGTAGGTCTGAAAACAAACATTTTTTCTTAGTCATGCAGACTTTCCCCAAGGATGCCTATGAATCCAGAAACCAGCTAGAAATATAAATTGTGTTACCTGATTCGTACTTGATAGTTACTGCACGAAAGTTAGTGCTTGGTTTTTAATACTTAGGACGAATTAAATATATAATGATGAGACTACGAGGGTCAAACTGAAAGTTCTTAGAAAATCAGAAACTGATTACATTAACCAGTTATTAGTTTTATTATATGTTTTATTGTAGTGTTAGTACGTCGAACACAGCATTTGAGTCACCTCCGTTAAATCTTTCAATCATTTTACGGCACCAATCCACACTATGGAGTTTATGAGCCTCAGTCAAATTATGAGGTATCCACCGGGCGCAAAGCTTCCTGACCGCTAAATGTTCGTGGAGGATTTTGTGCACTTGATTCATAACGATGCCTAAGCTTGTCCGAATCTGCTGATAGGTCACTCTTTTGTCAGTCTCTATCATACGCCGCACAACACAGATGTTATCTTCAGTCGTCGCCGTAGAAGGCCGTCCCTCACGTAAATCTGATGATTGAGTTTTCACGTGAATCAGTGAGATTAGTGCGACCACGTTTAAACTCATTAAACCAGTTGTAAACAGTCGCACGAGATGGGGCTTCATCGTGAAAGGCCAATCGTAGTCTATCATAACTTTCTTGTTGTTAAATGACATCGAAAGTCAAAAAAATCATTGTTCGAAAATTTTCTCGTGTTAAATTCATGTTGACGTGACACAGACAATTTTCAATTTGCCGCCAAATGAATTAAATATATACTCAGTAATATTGGCAAAGAGTTCTATTTTCAAATTATAGAATAATTTTTTTATTATATTGTTTATAAGTGGCCAGTTCTAAGAACTTTCAGTTTGACCCTCGTAGAATCTTAACATTATGGTTTGTACTATGGTCACCACAGGCCCGAAGGATCTCTGTTTTACAAATAGAGATTGATCTCATACTTCTCTAAATTACCTATTATATACCTATTTTGTTATCATTTTTTCTGACCATAAAGGAAAATATGCCATAGCGTTTAAATATGCACAAACAGGGTTTGGAAACTCAGTCTTCTCAACCCAATCTAAGTTTGCACAGTCGACCGGATCGGGACTTTGTTCTTATTGTTGTTTGTAATTATGTTAATGCTTTGTCCGTCAGATTTATTGGCAAACTTTGCTGAGCTTCAGTTTGTTTAGTCTCGTTTGGTTGACAAAAGATCAATGGGGATTGGGCGGTTTTAAATGTGTCAACCGATTCATTGTTGGGGATGGTATTACGTTTGGACTGAAGGAATTAGTGTCATCTTCTCTTTACAGTTTAAAAAGTGTGATTGGTTTATTTTTTGGATAAAAGAAGTCATTTACCCACGCCTTTACAAGCTCTTGTTAATATCAAAAATATAAATAAATAAGGTTGATTCTAGTTGTCCATTCCAAAAGTAGCTTCCTATGGAGAAGAACGGGCAAGAAACTCTATGGTTTCTGATTTATAGTTAAGAACTTAAAATAAGAATGAGTTTAAGTAGATTATTTTTGCTGAAAATTAAACTTTTTACGACAATAAAATACGGTCTATCTACTTGCACATTTATTACACAGACACTTCCAGACAGGTATTTTTATTGTGATAAATAAAAAAGGGAACGGCAATAAAAAGCTTTAGGTACACAACAGAATTAAAAAGAAACCACCCACCAAATAGCACGGTAAACGTAAAAACATTCTCAAAGAAAGAGTGCAGCATTAAAATTCATATTTTTTGTTTGTTTGTCTGTTTATTCTCGTTACGGGGGAGGAATGGAAAAGGTTCTGACGGTTTGTTTTAATACACTCGAGGATAATTAAGTGTAGTTTTTAACCTATGAACTCTGTGAAAATTATCCTTTTTTGGAATATAACAGCAAAAGTAGGTTACATATTTTATTATATTAAGAAAAATCGCAATCATCTCAGGCTCTATAAAACAGAAATTGAATAAGCTTAAAAATCATAACTGCCTACTAATCGAACTACCCATAATCATTCGCTTACCACACAAAACAAAACAGCATCAAGCATGTTCATCTTACTTCCATCAATTTGCATCGGGTCACCGGAGAGTAACCGACCGTTCCTTTCCACGCAGACAAAGGCACGCCCAAGTCACAACAACGGGAAAATTGTTTATGAAAAAAAAGAGGAATAATACCCCTAACTCCCTTAAGCTCACTCTGGATTACAGAGGCTGTATACCGTGTTTCAGACTCTGTGGTCATGTAAACCATGTTTTTGCTTCGATCCCTTTTTTGTGACGCATTTTATTGCGATTTTATTCAGGTAAGTGTTCTGAGAGATTTGTTATCATTGAGGGCAGCAGATTGGTTGATAAAGGTCCCTTTGGGATGAATATTAAATGTTGTATTGCTGTTTGATAAAAAGTTATTTTATCGCGTTATGTTTGGTTTATGTGCCCATTTCTGAAAGGAAAATGGAGTTTCTGGAATATTAGCATTGAATGCCGAGTTATATTTATTTTGAAAATTGATTGAAATCAACACTTTTACAGTCATAGATATTTAAAAAATGAGTGATTATGATTACGGGCTGATTTCCGTCAGAAGAAACAGCGAAATAAAGCGTCTACTTTCCTTTACAAACATAAATTACTATACAGTGGATGACCAATTACGGCTGCAGGATCATTCGAAAGCTTATCGTGGTTCTGGTACACAAAGGTCTCCAGAAGACACAAAGATGGATTTGAGTCAGTAATATACCTAGTTTGTCACTCCGATGCTTGCACTTCTAAAAAAGGTTCTTGTTTGGTATATAGGTACAGACCTCAGCTATATTTTAACATCCAATTTATATATACGTATTCCAATTTTCATCTACATACCAGCATATATTTTTCCAGGCTGGTCATTGGGACCTGTTGCCATATAACGCAGTTTGCACTAGACTGCACTCGAAACATTTTGCAGTAAACATCGGGGTATATTTTTTTTTTTTTTTTTTTTTATTTATTCCTTTAATTCAGGCAACTAAGGCCCATAGCACATACAATACATAAACAATAATTAACATTACAATAATAATAAACTAATACATACAAAAGTAAAAAACAATTAAAACTAAGTGTTGACACGAGTAGGCGGTGTCGTGTTGCACTGCGCGGTGTCACGTAGTCTCCTGCGGAATCGCCGGAAAACGACACCTTTCGGCCAAAACTGTTCTTGGAACATGTCGAGATGCTGAGTCGGAACACGCACCACAAACGATTTAAAATTCGTGTTGTGTCTCGGCTCTAACTTCTCGACTCTCAATGTCCAGTTGGTCTTCACACGTATATACTCCACGATCTCCTCGACCTTCGTGGAGTGATGCAGACGCGAAACATACAGCTGCGTCGTAGGTATTGCGGGACGCAACAGCATGTTCGGACCCGTCAATGCAGTTCCGCATCGGTTTCGACTAGATGGCTTCTTCTTTTTCCTCTCCACCTTGATGAAACCATCTGCATCAGCCGTCCCTTTGCCAGGTTCAAGATGAACCGAGCCTTGGGTTACTTCGGGGAGACTCTGGGCTCCCACAATAGCCTTGGTTAGCCGTTGAACGGGATCTTTCTTTACGGCAGCCGAGTAAACACGTCTAGGCTTCGACGTGCTTGCATTTATCGGCGTCCCGACGGCAGGAGACGCGGAGGGGGCGGGGCACAGTTTAGCATCACTAGCAGTGGCGACCGGCGACGAGTGCAATTTTGCTGACGCGGCGCTCAGCGGCGATGCGTTGGCCTGTCCGTGGCGTGTGTTGTCGCTGTTGGCAGGCGCGTGTGACCTACATTCACAATTACGTAATGCTACTACTTCACTGCGTAGATCACTGATGGTAGATTGCGATGCTTCCAGCTTCAACTGCAGCTCGACCAGGCTAGACCTCATACTCGTGATGTCTTTTAGGAGCCTGGTGACGTCGACGTGGTCAAACGTGACCGGGGGCAGCTTACGCAACTCCTTTGCCACGAAAGTTGGTACGTCCTCTGGGTCGGTCTCCTTCAATACTTTAATTATATCTTGGAGACTCCTCTCTCCCTTTTCATCCCTCCTGCGGGACGGCATTCGATCTGCCATAAGCAGAGTCTCGTACAGCAGCGTCTTGGCGCTGCGTATCTCCGCCTCAGTGAAGTTTGAGGTGCAGATCTGGGTCACACTGACCTCATCCATGACGTCCAGCTGGTACTGCAGGAACGCCAGGACCTCGTTCGCCACGAGTTCTTCGGAACGCATGGTGTGAAAAAATATGCGGCGACGGCTGACGCCGCGCTCGGCCGAAATTATGAATAATAATTTCTGCGTACGGTGCAGACGCGTCCGATGTCAACGCTAGTACGCGATGCACTCGCCATATTGCCTGGGCGGTGCTGGTTTACCGTTTTTGTATAGGCTGTTAACTTTGTTATGTATTGTTTTTTTTCTGAGGGAATTAAAATGTGGGTTGGTATTAACATATTCATTACTAGCTGTTATTCGTGTCCTGTGGAAATCACTTCCCATATCTGGATAAAATATAGCCTGCGTTACCAAGGGATAGTGTAGCTTCCAAAGGGTGAAATAATTTTATTAATCGATTCAGTGGTTTGGGAGCTTTTTACAAACAAACAAACCAAAATGTTGTCTTTACAATATTAATATAGCATAGAAGAGATGGAACACAATTAAAAGAGATGGAAAACCCTTTCTCTTGCGTAGATACCACGAACGTACAAATAAATACGTTCTAATCTATTTATAACGTAATTTAAAATAAAATTCAACCACACACAAATCTTCTACCAAATCCAAAGATAAAATATTAGCTCAAACAGAACAGACCAACGATATTAACTTAATCCAAATGCTGAGACAACGCCAAATTCCTGCCACTGGTGGCACTTTAAATTTAAATTTCGAAGGGCACTAGATTCTATATCTTGGCAGTGACGCCATCTTGTCTCTGACGTACATTGCTTCGAAAATTAAAATGAAGACGTCATAGTTGTGACGTAGGCGGCAAGAATGTTTGCGAATTAACTGGAATTGCTTATGAATTAAATGTTTTAGGATTAAGGTTACGTTGTTTTATTGTGTTGGAGTTAACGGACGTAAGGATATCTGTAGCTAATCGGATTGTTTAGACGGGGAACTGAATAACATTGAAAGAATTTGTGAGGAGAAAAATATGATTATTTTTCTGTTTAGAAGCCATTTCCAAATATTTTTTTTCAATTAAAACCAGCAACTTAACTAACTGTAATTTATATTGAAGTTTAAAACATGTTCACCTATTATTGTAATTGTTCTAGATAATAATATATGATATTATCTATGGCTATCAAAAAAGTCTTTGTAGGTAAATGTATTCTGAATCAAAAAGACATGTTTGTGCTTACAACATTTTCAATATTATACCTCTAGCATTATATGAAAATGTAACGTGATTTTATTAATAAGTTTCCACTTGAAACTCATAACTCCTTACAGTAAACTATTAAAAGTTTGCAATGAACTAATCCGTTGCGTCGCCCACTACGCCTGAGGGACCAATTGTAGGCTTCCTTTTTCCAGTTTTTATATAAACTTTCATTGCCAACTTTAACTTTGAATATTGTAAAGATTTTATGAGGATTTTTATTGATTTTCTATTGTTGCCGTATTGGCTAGATATTTGCTAAGGACTGGGTTTTTTATGTTGTTAAAATATCATCGTTTATCCTCCATATTTTAACAAAGTATTACAACTAGGTAGGTATTCAGACTTTAAGAATAAATAAGTTCATTTTAGTGACATTGCCTCATATTAAAAGACCATTCTACTATTGTGAAGAAACTAAAAAAAATATTATGAAACACTCAATTATTTGCAACCATCAGTTCTAATCCTTCAAGTGAATGACCTTTCATAAAGTTCCAAGGACTTCGAAGTATTGTGAATAATTTAAGAGTCTTTCCCGTGTCACTACACAGTCTTCCGATTTTTACAAAAATCTGAGCGTGATGTCGAATAAATTGAATAAATGAAGAAGAAATTTTGATAACTTCATAACTGTCCATTCATGCATAAAATTTCATAATAGGATTGGAGCAAGATAAATCAATTATGATGGAACGGTGGATGGAAAATTACGGGAAAAATAATTTGAGTTCATAAGGCGTGTCTTAATGAAACTAGGGAGGTATTTTAAAGGGTTTTATAAATTTCTCGATTACTCTTTGGGTATTTATTTATAAAGCGAACAGTACACAGGCCTTCGCTTACAAAGAAAACCCACATTTAGATTATTTTTACCCGTACCGGAATTGTATCAGCCAGCGCAGCAAACAAAGTAACTTCAAGAATTTCAAAACCTCCGCAAAATATTTTAAGCACAATATCTCATTTGAAATACGTACTTTGTTATACAAGATGTTCACAAAAGCCACTAATTTTAAGAAGCTTGAGGCTGATATATTTTACATAATACCGTATCAGAGTCCCCTCACGATCTCGCTTGTATACATACTGTATTTTCATAAGACTTGCGAACATAATTTGAAAATATATTCATTTGTTTTTGCGCGAGCTTACAGAGTTATGGAGCAAATATACCTCCTACCAAAGTATGGTCTCCTGGTAGTTTATGAGCCCCGCTGATGGAAGTAAATGTGTACCATATAATAAAGATCGCAATAATGCAGGTGACATCTGGCTAGCCCATTACAGTATTACAGTACCTGTAAAAGTCAATGGGACTCTTTGAATTTTATAACTTGTGAGATGAGAATTTGTCTTTTATTAGCTTCTGAATTTATTTTCTGTATTCGGGGGGAAGGTGCTACGTTTCTATTTAAGGATAAGTAGCTTATTATAAAAATCCTCATTTTAAACTACAAAGCGCATTCAGCTTACTTTATCCACTGAAAAGAGCAACAAATCAAAACTTTAGCCTCGGATTCTCAGTTTCATTCACCACGGAACATGCCTCGAGATTGCTACCAAACTTTGCCAGTACCCAATGTACAGTCACTAACAATTTCACTTACAATATTACAACGTTTACCGAGTATTAAAACGTCAGGACCGGGCGCACGATCAGAGGAAATGAAAAGACTAGCGAAGTGCAATTAAGGATTAATGAGAAGATAAATGGTAGCTCGTTTTGTAAACTTTTCTAAAGTTTTTTTCAGTAACTGTCCTAGTACTAGGTTGGGTGATAGCTGAACGTTGTTACGGCTAATTAAAGTGTCTGGAAAGTGAAAGACGTGATAAGTGAATGATTGAATAATTAGCATTGATTTATTGAACTCTGTAAAGTTGTATTTTTGAACATTATAATAATAATAATGGCGTCCACGGTCGTTTTCGGCCACGGCGGCTGCTCTCACTTAAGGAGATCAGCCAGCTGCGCAGGACATATTATAGTGCACGAGCATTTGCGCAGACGCAAGTGCACTCCCTATTCCTTCACTCTCATAACCCGATGGGACGGCAATCCGACACGACCGGAAAGAGATCAGGCGCAGGACCGACATTTACGTGCTCTCCGATGCACGGGTGAATTATTCACCAACTTCCAGACTACGGGCTGCTTTGTGAAAGTTTAAGAAAACCCACAAAGCGATTTCGGCCCGACCCGGGAATCGAACCCGAGACCACGCGCACAGCAGCCGCGCTTGCGACCACATTTTGAACATTATTTCATCATCATATCAACCAGTTGGCTTTCACTGATAAATTGCTTGTATAAAACAATTCAATGCAGCACAAGTCTCTCATTATAAATTACACATTACATGGGCACCTCTATGGTCATTTAACAATTTCAGAAGTCACTACGTACACAAAAAGGGCAGCTTAACACTTAGCCACAAAACCCGATATCCAAAGAAAATAAGCCCAGCATTGCGCACCGGACTTATTGAAAAAACCTGTCAACGGTTTTAACCCTCCATCCTCACCTTATAATTAAACATAAAAAATAATGCCTACCCTCACAATGGTATACAAAAACAGCATTACCATTTAAAAAGACGTAGGTATAAACCAACTAATCGTTTTCGCGATACCGCATAGCAATGTGCCAAAATGGTATTTCTGTAATAATATTTTAGTCTGTGAACACGATGACGGCGGCAGGAAATGACACGAAGCGAGCCGCCGGTGTAGCTTCGCCCTTACCGCTTGTAATTAAGTTTTTGTTGGTGAAACTATTCTTCGTTTTGTTTGCCTCTGAAAATTGTTGATATTTTCATTAGGTACGGTTATTTTTTATGGGGAAAAGCTGTGTTTTATAACGAAATGTAATTATTTAGTGTGTTGCCTGCATCTACTGAAATAACCTGCATAAAAAGTGTAGTCTTCTACATTTCTACAATATTGTACCTAAGCATCGGTCCTGGTTTATAGGTAGTAAAATGATCACTCTAAGCTCAGGATTGTCAAGATTGTCTGTCTGATAATGTCTTTATACCGTGGTCAAGAGCTAGAATAACACCCCAACATTCACTTCAGTATTCTAAAATTTTGATCTCTATTCATCGCCCTTCGGTTATTTCTCTCCAATAAAGACACTCTTCTCAACTTACCTATTGTAGGTAGGTACCGTACAACCGTCTACCCTAGTAAACAAGAAGTATGGACGCTTATCACTCGACTGTCTATGAATCGTTTTCCAACTCCGTGCGTCACAAACCGGGAGTTAGCCATTGCAACGGCTGCCGATGGAATAAAACTGAATAAAACATAAAAAAAACGTTAAAAACCGGCATCGGCATGACGCTTTTCCGTTCATTTTCCTGCCAAGCGCACTTTAACTAAATTAGCGATAGCGCCAATTTGAATTTCCGTACGTTTTGTGACACAATGACGTCATGAAACTTGGTATTTTTATCGGTATTATTACGGTATGCTAAATTTGCGAATAAATATGTATTTTGTTGATTTATAAACAGGCATTTCATTCATATACACTAAAAGGCCTGAGAGCTTTTAGATAAAAATACTTTCAATTTAAAGAGGGGTTTGTAGGACCGAAACAACAGAGTTTCCTTAAATGTTTTCATAGGCGTGTAAAAGTTTTTACGAATATTATTATAATTTTGGCACTATGCATGGAAAAATATGTAGGGACTACTAGATTGAGACATTATCGTCCTAAAAAATGCCAAATACACAATGTTTTGAATAGTCTTTATTAGAAAGTTGATTTTCAACTTTTCAACCTAAACTCTTGTCTCAGTTATACATTTCTAGGGGTAGAGGTGAAAGAAAACGAAGTGGCTATCTATCAATTCCCAGTTCATTGTACGGAAATCTCAAGCCGAAGTGGAAATGTACTAAATTATGTATGTTATGTACAATGTCTTGTAACGATTAGTTATTTATAGCAGCAGTGGCGAGTGGCCGTGACCACTCTAAACTATTCCAAATATTAATGAATGTGTGATTCAGTGCTTGGAAGATTTTCAGGTATTTTGGAGACGGGTTTTTAGGTATTGGTCTCATTGGATCATAAGGAAGGATTTTTTCTAAGCTTACTTTTTTTCTACTTAGAATGTTTTATTGGTCATAACTTATAATAACTTATAACTTATAATTATGCCTTTATAGGCAACTATGTTCTCAGATCCTTTTGTAACTACTTGTTTGCAATAAAGATTTTGTATTTGAATTAACACAAGGATTTAATTAAGGCTTCAGATCCTGAGTTCAATTTAATGTTGTACCTTTTTAAGAAAGTAAACCGCATTTAATCAATGCGTGGATTTTTAAATAGTCGATCTATCAAATCAATACGATTTGAAACTCAAATTATTCCTCACATTTATCCTCACATACATTTTGCCAGCATATTCTTCCGGCAATTTCCTAAGAGAAAACAAGGCTATATCATGACGAAGGTACAATATATCTCTCGGCTTAAAACATATGTTATTTCGTTATTAATGTTTCAATAGATACCTGCCTACGCGCGTCTTAGCCGTGATTACCTCGGGGAGGCAGACTCATGCATTCATAATGCTACCAAACTACTCTAATGTGTTCTTACTAAATCATTGTTAATGTTAAGATATATCTATGTATAGCAAATAAAAGAAAAAAAGGTCATATTTATTGTAAGAAATTTCAAAAATACCTTACCTAAATAAATTATATTATCTTTATTTCATAAAAAAAGGTCAAAAAAACCTGCCTGCAAAAGAGTTATTGACAGGCTCGCTCGAATTCCATATTTATACAGCCTGCGACGGTGTAATCGGATTCGCAATACATCATGTAGCCTGATCGGGCATTAATAGCCATTTTATACGATGTTCTGTTATTTTCCAGCACAAAATGAAGCAAAAATATCACATTTATCATGAGTAAAAGAACTTTTTACCGATTTAAATGGCGTCCGACTAATTTTAGGGACGAGGCACGTGGGCCGAAGTTTTAAATGGACAAACGAGGATTAAATACCTGTTACTGTTTTTTTACAGTTGTCAACACGTCTGATTTTCATGAACAAATTATTGTTTAGGGCTTTTACTTTCCCAACCAGTTATAATTTGAAGAACGATCAGGAAACTTTGGGCATAGCTTAGCCCCGCTTTGTAGGAAAGATAAGGCATTGCTGTTAGGTAGGTAGGTAGGTAGGTAGGTCATAGGTATATAGGTTTTGACGAACCTACTGATCGACGTTACAATATGTAATGTACCATGTTACATGGCGAGCATTCATACAGCCAGTTGTATCGACGGTCTCGAAAATTGACAACAAACAATGTGCCCGCATCGCAATCGGGGCGAGTCTACTGCTAACACATGTTGGCGTAGGGCACTTACTACATATATTTCGGAAATTTTATAAATGTTCGCACGCATATTGTAACCGTTTGCTAGAGCAAGTAGCACAGTGCTGCACCGGTAGAACCTAGCCTTTATTAGTCGACATTGTATTTGGCTTATCCACGTAACATGATTAATCTTGAGAGTATCATAATGGCGTCACAATATCATTATGTCCCAGGCTATTCAGTACCTTAGCCACTGGGAGATCGGAGCTATAGCTAGTTAGTTAAGTACCTTCTGGTGGCAATCTCGGTAAACTATCAAAATTAACCTAAATAGGTAGGTACTATCTATAATTTTGAAATAATTTAATTCGAACCTAGCCCATTACATCTATATATTCTATATATATATAAAAATGAAACCCGCTTTCCGTTATCACGACATAACATGAAAACAGCTTGACCGATTTGGCTGAAAATTAGAGGGGAGGTAACTTAGACCCGGGGTAGAAGGTTTTAGGATAGTTTTTGTCACCATCCGGCTACGGGACGCGGGTGAAACCGCGGGCGAAAGCTAGTATGCCATTAAAAAAAAACAAAAGAAAACTTTAAAAAACAACACAATTAGGAATCTAAAAGCATTTTAGATCACATTCAGTAAAATTAACTTGACGCAACCCCTTTCGTTCGGTATTCGGAAAACACAAAGGGTTGAATCACAAACAACAACTCAGCAGTCTATAATTACATTCTTATTAGCTTTTGTTACCTAAGCGAAATATTTTTATACTATTATCACTACATTCAAGAATGTAATTACAGTTCAAAGTGTAGCATTCATGTTCAATCAGAAATAGTCTTTGATGTAAGTACTTCACATTTTGTCGTAATCCAGCTCCCAAAACTAGCTTCTACTCCGTCACTGAGAGGCTACATGAAAGCAATATCGAGCCAACTAGATCAAGGACAGGCTACGTACCCTTTTTGGCACAAAACGAGGTATGGACAGAACAGATTACAAAATAAAAGTTAATAGAAAGCCAGATACCGTCTACAGTTTTCGGCAATCGGTGTTAGAAGGTTAAAAGTTAAGGACATGCGCACTAGAGCACCGTCATTAAGTCGCCTCGTTAGGCCCTATATTTTATAAGTACCAAGCGATGTTTATGTGTACTGTAGACTTAGTAGAATATAGCACCTTTTTATAGCAGAACATTTTAAATGCAAGCTTTTTACGAAAGTAGGTTGTAGTCATATTCATGTGTCTTGTTGCTTAAAAGCCGTGGTATGTGGGCTGAAAATTTGTATTATATTTACGTGGATTGCGATGAAGTGCCTGAGTTAGAGTAGATGTGGTTTATAGGCGAAATACTTGTGTAAATTGAGCATGAAATATTACGCAAGACTACAGGGTTTATGAGTTACACAGTCTGTTTCGAGCAAATAGGAATGACGTAGTCAGTATTTGGCAATAAAAAAGGGTTTCATTTTTTACAGTAAACTCTTGCATCTAATCAGTATTCTTTTGCATAGTTGTGTATTTAATAATACCGAGATTCAATCCCCGTGATGGTTATGTAAATAAATATTGGTACAAGTTGAGAAAGTTCAAAAATGAAAATCAGAGATATCGCATTCTATTTCTGTCTTCCTAAGTACCTAAGATCCATTTGTCGCAAGAGTTAATTGTTTCTACTAATTTATCTAATGGAAAGAATCCAGTGCAAGATCTGTGACGTCACGCTTATTACGTCACGTGTTTTGCTGTTTGCTAGTATATTTATCTTCTATATATTTAGTGGGAAAGTTTGCCAAATCAACTGGTTTATGCGACCTCTAATATTATAGTTTTCGAAGTAATATGAGATACTTAATCTGATTGGTGTTTACAGACAAATACATATATGGAATGGATCCTGTTATCTTATGTGGGGTAGGAAAACGGATTATTATCATGGTAAATAACATTATAACCCGGGTGTCATGTCTAGAGTAATTAGTAAGGCTCCAGTTTCATCACCCCGTCGAAAACACTGTGATGAAAACTGAATTATAGAATTACATATAAATTGAACTTTACCAAAGGGGAGATAACAAAGGGATACTTAATGACTTATGAATATTATCACGATGGAGAATATAAAGGTGTATTTCTGGATCTACCCACAATAATGAAAATTATTTAACCAATAGCATAGCTTCTATGCTTTTTATTAGTGAGTGTACGGCAATGGGTATAATAAGAAAAGTATTCCCTACGTGATGAAAAACACAAGATAATTTACATGATTTAGGTAGGTGACATCCTTCTCCATGTGAGAGGAGGCCTGTGCCCAGCAGTGGGGCGATAAAATGGCTGTAACTGTAAGCAGGTGACAGTACACTCGATAAACTTAACGCTAATTATCTAACTCAATGATAACATCATCTTACTAATACAAAGTTTGAGTTCAACTCGTGACACGAACAAAGGATGGAACAATCGGTTCAAGCAGCTTATTTGACTTGAAGCTAACTTACTCGATGTTGTGGTTAAGTTATAAGGCGGGTGTTTAAGCGACTTTAGCAGAAGCTAGTGGAGGAAAGTCGTCTGTTTGTTGGTGACAAAGACTGTTTGGGAGCACGGAGTATGGAGGATTTATAGAGCGCTGATGAAAGCTATTGCAAAATTGAGAATAGCGTAAATTTCACATTGTTTAAAAACTGCCCTTCTGAAGTTGGCTACTAGTGATGGCACATCATCCAAATGTAAAAACAAATCACGTCTGTGCATGCGCGAGCAGCTTATGACTGAGTTCAGATAGGCAAAATTATAACACTTTATTAAATTGTAAATATTTGGTTTGCGTTGCAGGACCAAGACAACCTTTTCAGGCGAATTTATTTTGTACCTTACATATGCAACAATTTTATGTGTATGCCTAATAATGCATTGGTAATTGGTATAAGATGAATAGGTCTATAGCATCAATCTTTCATTCATGTAATCGAACCATTCTATATTTTCTGCAAATAAATTAACACTTAAGTGCTTTGCTTTTGAATCTTACACTCAATTACCACAGTATACATATATATGACTTAAAGCTTATCCTATTTATACTCAGCACAACTGAGCAAGCTACAGTGATTAATGTGTGTGGTATTGTCATCACAATTGAGTGATTCGTTCCACGTCCCTGTGCTTTGTTCTGGAAGTTTCTGCGTATGGTAACACTGGTAACACATTTATCATTTTATATTTGATTTATTGTGGTCATGTAGTCTTCTGTAAATAGTATAATGTGTGTTATAGAGTACATTGAAATGGCAAGCACGACTGGTGTGTTAATTTTCTGTGTATCGATCCTACATTTATCGTCTTAGATAACCTCCATTCTCTCATATAATTAGAAAAAGATTAGTTTACTTAATGTGCCAGCAGAAAATTTTGTAACAGAGATTAGTGTATGAGCGATGGGTATCAGATGTATCATGACAGAAGAGTACGAAACATGAAAACATCTTAAAATTTGTTCAAGGCTGGAAGATGATGATGATGACTAGTATGCGATAACAACTAGTAGTAATACATTATTTAGAAATGTTTCAATACTAAGAAAACAAGTTTTCACTTCACAATTTCCTTGTAACCAAGCAATGAGTAGTTACTAGACATCGATTCAAAACACACTACATGCAGACTTCTTCCCACCAGACTATTCCTCACTTAAAAAACTTCACCCATAAAAAAGAAAGACTAATAAATGCTCGTTAGGTACAAACACTCACCATTGTAACGCAAATTTCTCTCTTCGACCGCTTTCTTAGGAAGATTTATTCAAATCCATTGGTGACGCAGACTGCTATTAAGGAATCCTGCCACGATCTCTCCAACTTTTGATTCAGGGAAGGAATAAAGATGAAAGATTTTGTGAATAACAAGCATCGTGGTCATGGGTTAATGTGGATATTTTTAGATACTGAATTTTCTCTTGTTTTGTCATTAAAAGATCCGTAGGCTGCATATTTTTTGTCGGCTGATAATTTGATCTTTATCTTCGGCCGAGTAGACAGTATGAAGAAATTCAAGATTATCTTCAAACTAAGCTACCAGCCGGCTATTGTCTGATGGCATAGTTGGTCGATAGATACATGCACCAGTCTTAAACACTCTACTACTTACAGGTACATAGAAAAGGTACATTTGCTTCTATTGTATGTCCTTTTCTTGATCGACAGACATATTGTTGTCTCTACAGCCTTTGTTATTGCACATTGTCCCAGGTGCACTTAGCCAACATCACCTTTTTCTAAAGTTTATCGTCAATTATTCTCGCGACTCCCTCTTAGCTTTTATTGAAAAACTTTATTCAGGTCAGAGAGAAAGTAAAACTAAAAGTGTTAGAGTACCTACAGTTTAAAGTCCTTTGCGTTAAGTAATGCTGTCTGGTCTTGAAAGAAAGGCGGATGAAAGACAATGTAGGAATTGTATAGGTCAAGCTGGTGACGTCACAAAACAAAAGCCAGTCTAGAAAATGCTGAAGTTAAATCAGAAAAGCATTAAGGCAACACAAACAGCTGTCATTAAGCATACAGGGTGTTTCGGAAAGTAATCATTGCTGCTTTCAGTGGACTGTATACAGGGCGGGTGCTTAGAGCGCGGCTCTTTGAAATTTTCAAAGTGGAGTGGGGCGGTATGTTGGGCTGTGTCGGTCGAAGTTTCTGTATTAGGGTTAGTTTTGTCTTTAAAATGAGTATCTATGTGAATGATTAAATATACATTTTAACATTTTCTTCTCTTTCCTATGTGTATGTCTAAGGGTTTGTATTCGTTGGATATCTTTACTTGATCAATTCCAGAAAGTAACCTGAATTCTTTTTGCGTATTCAGATTCACGCATGTACTTTGATTTATATATTTAGCTATGGCAAACACATGACTACAAATCAAAACTTCACATTTTCCACAGTTCCGCTCTACAACCCATTCCTCACGAGCCTGCAAAAGAAAAATCACAGAACATACCACACACAACCTCATCAAGAAATTCTCTCACGATCCTCACATGATCCGTCCACGGTTGTCACAGTAATCCCCCTCCCCAACAATGCCCCCCCCACAAGCTTAGAGGACCAGGGGCTAACCATGCGCAAATTCCATTACCATTGACTTAGTTTGGGCCATTTCTTTTGAAACGCTTGAGAAATTACTTGAACGGGATTTTGGCCTGCCCTTTTGGATTAAAGGAGGTGATATATTAGTTTGAGGTTTGAATTTTGGGATGGGAGAAAGCTATGTTACATAGACCCTGTGTTTATAGTGGATCATGATCCCGATGCTGCCAGAAATCAAGTTTTCTTACAAAACTATGGCAAAGGGTAGATATTTTGGTCTTTCGTTGAAATTATGCTTGCTCGCCCATTTGATTCTTTTTTTTCCATTCACAGGTATCAGTTTAATTTATTTTAAAAAATGAGTTCGTCATCAAGTCACGCTCATTATGACGGTATTCTCATCAAAACTGTTTCATTGGTAACAACAGTTATGTCTTATAATAAAAAAGCAGAAATAGACAACGCATTGCGGTGATTTCCCTACATAAGAAAGGATGACACCGAAAACCATCTACCCTAACATAGAGCCCTACAAACCAAAAAGGTCGGATCACACGGACGGACCGGGTTATGACGTTTATTGTCAATATAGCTGCATATTTGGATCAGTGCCCAACGCCCAACTCTCTGTACTCGGAATATTTAGCCTCGATACGTGTCGTGAAGTCGTGCCCAAGAATATGTTGGCGTGAAGTAACTGTCAAATGACTATTAGATATTATATTGTAGATACAGCCGAATCTGTGCTGTTATGCTGTATTAATGGGGGTATGTGTACGTGTTCGGAATTTTTAGTAGTTGCGCCTTGGGGACTGTGTGAAATGTCTTGTAGATTATATCGAGCTAGTCTAGATGGCAGATGTTTGTGTAAGTAACTTCTATGCGTATTTTAGTGACATAACTAAGTAGGTAATAGTTTATACTGTCTAAAAACTTCATGACTTGAGCGAAAAGAGATCTTTGAATCGTCTCGTATATTATCAAAAACAATGGGGATATTGATTAAGGTTATACAATCAAAATAAATTGATAATGTGATTAAATACTCGCATATCTAGGAAGGTATAACACATCAAATAGCATATATATCATATAGTTACTACATATCAAAACTAAATGTGTATTAAATATCACCTGATTTCCGAGCTAACCTTAAATAATCCCCGTATGACAGGCTACGTGGCGGGTGTAAGGTTGTCAGCTACGAAGATTATCCTGTCGAATGGTCACCTTAGAGCCAGAGGGAGGGTTTCACCGGACGATCGGTAGACGGGAATTTTGTACCCTTTAAATACTGGTATTATTTATACCATTTTAAATGAGTTAAAGATGGTACATAAATATATTGATGTGCGATTCTTAATATTTCAGTTTTCTTTTAAATCTTTTTGGAAACTCACCATAGGTAATTGTAAGTATTCAGGATTGTTCAGAAGAATTACCACGACTTTGTAGAGGCTGCTTTTTATCCGGGTATGTGATGTAGTAAAATGATTGACAGAAACTAGTTAGATTATAATAGGAAAAGACAGCTTCTGATTAATGAAGTCAACATTAAAAACATGAATTACTTACTGATTTATCAGGTAACCCGGTGACCAACTTTTCATTTAAATGGCTTTACGACACCCACGGATGACCTTTTCATTGTCACCTCCAACAATGGTTTGACGTCATCTATGACGTATTGAAACAAACTGTCAATAGCCAATAAGCAATCAGGAAAATTGCGATTGTTAATGACGTCATTATATATAGAAATACGAGTATATTTGTCGTATAAATGAGTTGCAAGTCATCCAAATGTAATCAAAGATTGATTGGGTCGGTTTTTGTTAATATTTGTTTAATTTAAAGTAGTTTCTACGTTATCAAACTTTGCCTATAATTTTTAAGCAACAAAAGCCAAACCGAAATCAATATTTGGAATATGTCTAAGAAAATTTAATTTCAAATGAGATTAAACTCTAACTGAAATAGCTAACTTTCAGTTCTCATCATCATCCGCAGCACCGAACTTGTTTGCCGAACGGATCCCGAAGTTTAACGATCTATACAAACGACCAGCCAATCAGAATCCACCCAGCACCGGTTTAATCCGGTTCAGAAGCTTTCAGAAGCAAGATTGACAATGTCTTTTAAACGTTCCCTTTGCCCTGAAAACATGTCGGCTTCAAATATTTTCATAAAGCATTTTTCGTTGTACATAGAAAATTTTATTTCATTAAATATTTAAACAATTTTGCCCGGCATGGCTGCGGGGCTGGCCTTGGATAGGGCTGCCACGCAAAAGTTTTTAATTAGATGTTGAGACAAACGTTTTATGATGTTTTGGAGTGGTGCTTTTTACATGAATTATTGTGAAAATTAAGTACTATCGTGGGTATAATTGAAAATTTTATGAACATAAATAAAATCATTTGGGTGTAAAAAATTTACAAAAATAAGAGTAGTTCTTACAAACACAGTAGCTCGTTCATGCATGTTCCAGTAGCGTCGTACTATTAGGTATTTAAAAAATGCTAACACAAAAGCAAAGAGCTATCACTACCTTAGCTAGGCAGCCCACAATAATAAAGTTACAGTTGGCAACCCTGTAACAAAATTCTCTTTCAGTTTGTCGGCCTCTCCAACGCGTTGTTGACTGTAACCGAACAAAAGCGAGTGATCATCCATCTCGCTTCTCGTACTCTTTCTTAGGGGTCCAAATTCAATTGTCCCTTCAGGAACACTCAATGGGCATTTCCTTTTCTTTCTACAGACTCATATCATAAGTAGAAGGGCACATCCGTTTATTAAGGAAGATAGCGCATGATTCTGTTGCCCTTTTTTGAGTTCAAAGGGTTTTGGCACTGGTTATTATTTGCACGCCTTGTTGCCTGGTTCAATACAAGGAAAAATGTTTAAAACAAGTGAACACTGGATTACAATGAATCCTTTTTTGATTTGAATTCAAACTGGCTGGAAAGTTTTGGAAACGAAATAATCCTAATTTGAACATATTCGATTTTGATGGTACTGGACTAAACAAATCCGTTTTTATCGTCCCACTGCTGGGCACAGGCCTCCTCTCACACGGAGAAGGATTGAGCATTAATCACAAAACAAATGAAAGTTGGATTTTACACGTGTACGAGATTACTCTTAGGGTGTAGCTAAGCTACCACGGGCATCAGCTGGTAGAAAATATACTCTTGACATTAAATAAGTTCGTAGACCCGGTAATCTCTGAAGGAACCCAGCATCTCGTGTCTGCAGCATTAAATCGCACTTTGAGCTAATAAATTTCCAATCGGCTTATGCGCTGCAGTTTCAAACAGTACATTTTTAATCACTACCCAGATTTAATTAAGCGGCGACGATTTAATCCTATACCAACAAGAAGTACCAACATTTCCGTGTAATAAGAAAGTAGGCATTTTTACCGACTTTTCGAGAAAGGCAACCAACTCACTCTTATTATGTAAAAAAATCTTTTGTCATAAGCTTACTCTATTACAGAAAAAAATATACCTAATAATTTCTAACGTTCTGTTGTTGGAATTACAACCTAATTCCGTGGTGTTAAATGTTAATTTTCTTTGGTTGTTGGTTCGGATAGGTTGAGTAAGCAAGTCATTTAGGGGTCGTTGGCTGTTTTTCGTAACGATTTTCTTTATTATAGTTATTGAGTTTAGAATTTGAGTTTGTTGGTTGTTTTAATATTTCGTGCAAGCAGGGTTGTTTTTGTAAGTTTTGTTTTTCATTTTAACTTTAGTAAGTGCATTTAGGTAACACATGGTTAAGACTCTCTGAATTATTAAAATTGTTTGTTCTGGTGTAATAAAGTTGTATTAAATTGTTCGGGCCTTCGTCATCTTCCAACAGACCATCTTAGTATTTGCTTAATATTACAAAGTTTCTTTTTTGTTTGCTTGAATACGCTTAGGTATCTTAGAAACTACTATTAGAAAACATATTTCAGTATTCGATATCCCATTTATTAAGGAAGGCTATAGACTACTTTTTATGCAGGTATGTCTATATAGATAAGTATACCCCACGTGAGTGGCCGGCAGGTAAGTATAATCCACGGCACGTGAGTGGGACCGCTGGAAAATGATAGCAATCACGAATGCTTTGTGACAGGATTTAGATCAGAAGTTGATATCTATAGACGTTACAAACGAACATAAATCCCTACTAATATTATAAATGCGAAAATAACTCTGTCTGTCTGTCTGTTACGCTTTCACGTATAAACCACTGAACTGATTTTAATAAAATTTGGAACAGAGATAGAGTCGACCTTGAAAAAGAACATAGGATAGTTTTTATCCCGGACTTTTGAAGAATTCTCTTGGAAACGCGATATAATCGAAGCCGCGGGCGGAAGCTAGTAAAACATAATTTACAAATAAAATAAATAACTAAAGTCCCAGTAAATTCTACGTAAAAACAATGAGCTGCAATGTACACAAATAGATGCCCCAGGGAGGATTATGAACTCCAGTTTATCCCCCGACGTCCCTCCGTAATCCGTCGCTATTGTAAATAAATTATAATGGCTAATTGCTTTGTTTGACATTATATTTATTTCATATTAAATGTACTTACGGGTTTATTTGTGTTTAATAATGTGAAATGTCCCAAAGGTATGCAAAATGCCGGGAAATGTATTAAGTATTGTCTTTCTATTTATAATATATACTTATGCATTTAGCAAAAATAATATTTTACCTCAGTCTGTATTCCAAACAGTCACATTACAAACTGATCCAGGCTTCGTATGGGAAAATAAAAATCAAGAAACACCCATTTCAGAAAAAAATACTCCGCTATAAATAAAACCAAGAAGGGTTAAATTATAACCATGTAACACACAACCAAAAACTTTCTAAAACACGAGTGTAAAATAACCAAGAAAATCTTAAATGTCCAATAAAATATAAGCAAAAGACTAGTTGCATTTCTCGAAATGGCAACACTGCTTGAAGCCTTATGCTAATAATATGAAGTTGGAATTCAATATCGGCTAAGTTATGGCACGCTTCCAATACAGTAACCACGGTACTGGCTGGTCAAATCGCTCGGTTTATTTGAAGATCACTGTTAGAGGTTTAGGCATGGTTTGGTTTTTAAATTTCGACCAAAAAAAATGGGGGCTGCTGTAAGATAGCCTGGTGGTGGCGTGCGACACATAACGTACCCAAAGTAATATTTCTTCTGGCGTACTTGCTCTAGCAAGCAATAATAAAACTGCAATTTTTTTTTAAACGTTGTGCACTTACGCCGACAACGCGTTGGTGCCTACCCAATTTTGCTTGCGAATAATTTTAAAATAGTAAAATCTCGCCATTACACTTAATTCTTGTATTTCTGCTTTACTAACTTGTAATCTACTTTTTTAACGACTTTCTAGAGGTAAAAAGTAGACCATGAATTTAAAAATCTTTGGGCAAAACAATAGATATGAAAGTTCGGTTTTCAGTTATATCTGAGTTGTTGTCTACAAAGAATAGAAAACAAATATTGGACCCGTATCGGTTCGTGACAAAAGACGCAGATATGCAATGTTAGGATTACTATGCTTGTATGTTTGCCCAGAGTACCTACCTACAATATATTTTGTGTATCCGTGTTTACCTACTACTATATAGGTATATACATATATATTTTGGTGTTTCCTTAAAATACGTATTACATTTACAAAATTCAACATATCACCTATTTCTTCTACTAACACAACCCTTGATCTTATAAATACAAAGTAATACAAGAAATGACTTGAGAACGAATATTTATTCTATGGAGATTATATTATAAAGATACGGGATATTATAAATTGCATATCAAATAAATAATCGCCTATCAATTAATACTCATCATTTATATTCTTTTTTACATCAAATAACTTAGTTCACTACAAATAAACTAAATGTTTAACAACACTCAAACTGCAGATAATTCGAAATTATACATCAATATGACATTGCTTTTTTTATTATAATGCAATACACTTAAATTTATTCTTGTACAAAAATACTACATACATAGCATTAATACTGACTGCACAGCAAATTTTCCATATTTCATAGCAAAATAACTATCCCAGTCGCATATTAACCAGTAAGTACAACAAAACCTGTTCATCATATTTGTCTTAATTTTCAAGAAGCCATGCTCGACAAATTAAATGATTATTATAACAAAAAAATCCTGTCACATTGCATTATTTCTAAAAACAGAACAAATTAACTGAAAAAGGTTCGCGGCTTCGCGCGCTTTTTCGTCACTGGAGTGCAGAGTGGCGCGAGTGAGTAAGATAGAGTTCAATTAAAAAATATTGTATTAAAAATTGAAGCTAGTAACGAAAACAAATCGCTGCAAAACCGACTCCACGTAGTCTTGTCTGCCCTACCCCTAGAGTGCAATTCAAAACCGCGTAGGCGCGGAGGGGCGAGGCGGCCTGCGAGCTGAGGAGCAGGTAATTTTAACGCTCGCCAACGCGGTTGAGGCTGGCCGGCTCGGCCGGCCAGTAAGCCGAAGCTGCGGTGGTGAGCGTGAAAATCATCTGCGACGATAAGCTCGCATTTGACCGCCGGAGCCACGAAGCGCCGGAGCCGTGACAGAAGTGATGCTTGCTGCATGTTGCATGCTTACTTCCATGTTGCATGCCTGGTTACATGCTGCATGCCTGCTTTCATGCTTCAGGCTTGTTTGCATGCTTCTTACAGGAAAATAAAAATTCCAAAACTATGCCAAAAGATGATTCTGACTATAAACATTCTGAAATATGATATTATAGTAGTAGCCTTTTAATGACTACTTATATGAAATGTATGCCAAAAGGAAATACTGACAATGACTGACAATGCACCAGCCCTATTTTTTTAAAGAACTATAGTATGTATATGCAAGCATATCATCGGACTTGCGATCCGACTCAAGTACGTGGCGCCAGCTGCAGAAGCTAAAAATGTTGCCTATTATTATTAGGGCAAAAAAGGAAACGTGTACGCCCCGCGAAAGCAAGACGCGCTTTAATAATTCAATAAATTACAATTTTGTATTTAATTTTATATTTTTTTGCTGGTCTCATTATGCCGTAATTAATAAATAATAAGATGACTGAGACAAATAAAATGCTGTTTCATTCTGAAAAACTGCTGTAAATAATATAAAAATAGAAGCTATATTTAAAAGAAAAAGAGTTAACATGTATAATGTGCATTAAGATTATTAGCTGTGCATTGATGAAAAAGCTTTTGCTTTAGGAAAAATCGCTGTACGCTGCGAAAATAAATTGTAGTGTGTTTAGTGATATTTTGAGTTGAATATTTTGCTGTGCAATCAGTAATTTTGATGGGAATTCGGAATCTTATTGCATAGAAAAAGGATATTTTTTGATTTGCGTTTAAATACTACCCTAAAGATACCGGCCGTAACCAACAAGAATTGCTCGTCGCTCACAGAATCCAGGCAATGACTGACTGTCTAGGCAATTCTACAAGCTAACAAAGTAATATTGTATTCCATTCCACCAAACTACGGACTAATCGGTAACAAAATATCAGGGCACGTTTAATTTCGTATAATATCGACCTTTCGATTGCTGCCTGAAGTTCAATGTAAGTATTTTATTTATAACCATCGATCCAGTTAAGTGGTGGAATCGATAAGGTATTTCGTAACTCTGTATTTGATAACTACTTTACTATCACGTGTTTACTGAAAGGGTGGGCAGAGAGGTTTTATTATGGGGCTTTTACCAGGTTTTATGTAGCTCCGATTATATACTAGTGAGCTGCTGTAAACCATACTTAGTGAACTCGGTAAAGGTTATCGACTTCATTATTGGCATTGTTTTTTTTTAGAGGATAGCTTGATTTAGTCGCATTTTATTTATTCCTCCCTATTGTTATAGCCATGATACGGAAAATTTAGAGATATATAAATATGCAGATCTCTGCAACTGACTTCAACCTTTTTACTTACACAATTGCAACGAGCAGTTTTACGGCAATAGCGTCACAGTCGTCAGACCACTTATAGCAATGATACAACAACGGACAAATACTGAAACGCCACACTATTTAAATGATTGCTCAAACGTCTCCATCTGACTAAACTGCAACAGAAATTTTAAGCAGAACTTAAACTTTAATTAACGTTTGAGTATCCCTTAAAGTAAAGGGAAATAGAAAAACAGTTAGCTCCCCGAATAAAGGTTACAAGTCAACGCTCGTGAGGCCGGTTTATTACACCAATAAATTATTTATAACTTCGCCTCGTAGACCATAAGGTTCTAAGTGGATGTTAAACTGGTCTGCCGTCGTATATTTATGTAAGGAAAATTTTGGTGAAGCCGAACATGGTTTTTCTACATTTCATGAGGGTGTATTGCTTCGGGAAGATAAATGATGTTGTGTTTGAGAGGTTTGTGAATATGAAGTGAATGTTATCTTTTTGTTGCATTTGTGAACAAGTTTTTTTTGGTCTGATCAATAAGAAAGTTCTCGAGTACAGACAAGGAAAACTGACCACAAACCCTCTTTTGGAAATGATAATGCATTGTTTAATGTGTGCTGACTTAAACTACCTGGGTAAAGGTAAAAAACGTGTGTCTTTGTACACATTTCAAGGATCAGAATTTTAGAAATGACATTTCTTATAATACTGAAATAATCAAAATATTTATGTGAAAATCAGTTACTTTTGTCCTATTCATTACATGTTACGGAAAAGGCTGACCAGATTTGGATGAGTGAAAATAAATGAATTCTCAATTTTTACCTTTAGGCTTTTTATCCGTATGCCTGCACTTTATACCAAGTAAAATAATAGTCTATCATAAAAATAGTAAAAAGCTGTGGTTGTTCTAAACAGTGATAAATAAGGCCTCGCTCTGGATAGCCAATGTGGCGTTAAATGACACGCTACACGGACCTATCGTTATAATTGTTACAAGCATTTTTCCTGTTATCTGCAAGCGATAGAGAAATAAAGATGCAGTCTTTATATTGAAAGGAACCATTTATTGTGTAAACTATGTAGTTAACATTTATCCACATTTACGAGGATTGGGCGTTACCTTATGGAATATCCATTGCAGTTTCTAGAGTAAGATAGCAATGATTTTAGATAGTTCCATAAGTTGAAGCATGATCCATAGTTATAAAAGTTTTATCAATTTTTATATTTCATATACAAAGATTGTATGCGATCATGTTTGACCACCGTAGGAGCTTGTATGGATCGGTGATGCGACATAGCGACTCAACAAAATTGTAACAATTTGCTTCTAATAGACAATAGCAGCCTGTACTTATTAAGTAAACATTCCTACTAATAATGAGTTCATGGCTACCCAATATACCATAATACTTCCCAATAATATTATGCAACCTGTTCACTGCAATTGTAATGTCACGTCAAGGACGTATGGGTCACGTAAGCGTGTCAATGCATTTCCTCGACACGCAGACACCTGGTCAATGTAATGTCCAATGTTACTTTTCTAAGTTATATGTACCTGTTTTGTAATTTGACGAGTGAAGGAATAGTGAGTTCACCTGTGTCTGCGCAAATGCTTGTGCACTATAGTATGTCCATATGTCCTGCGAAGCTGGCTGATCTCTTAATGAGAACAGCCGTCATAGCTGATAATCGGTTAGGAGGATATCCTCATCATATCTTTGACACCAATGACTTTAGGAAGGACAGGAAAATATCTTGAGGATAATTTGATGATTAAATGAGAAGTGGCGTGTATCCTGCAGTATACAAATTAAAAGGCCGATGATATTAAGTAGTGTATGATTCGACTCACTAGATTTAAAAAGTGATTTTCAACTAAAATGATTTTGAAACCCAACAATTTAGGCAAGCAAATTCACGTAACAAAACCAGTTCACATGACTTTATTTTACAAAATTACCTTCTGAATTGTTCTGTTGTACTTTTCTGTCCAAATATGTAAGGTTTATTTGAATACATTACATATTATATTCATTCCATGACCACTATTTTGTGAAAGTAGAATTCATAATTCACAGTTCTAGCAATGTTTTACACTCGAAAGCTTCTAAATTGCCTGTAACGTTGTGTAGTGACCACAAATTCGTAGTTACATGAAACTAATCAGCAGTTTATAAATGAGTTGCGATTTTTGGTCTACACTTTGTTTATAGCATACTTATCTTGGCTTTGTTTGTGTATTTATGTCGTATTAGCAATACGGTTTTACCGTTTGTTTAAGAAAAAATCTTATCGTTGCGATATCTTCACTATGAGGTACGAAGATAAACATTATTGTGTTGTAGAAAATAAAAGATGAAATAGCGGTCAGTGATGAGAGAATTTTTTCGATTTATATTTGTCAAATAAAGTTTCGTTTATTGGCGAAAATGCTTCCATTTATATTACCTAAATATAGTTGCCTAAAAATACTTTTTCTACACTAAAAATACATTTTTGTGGTACATAAAAAGGTCAAATATTTTCCCAGCTTGTCCTCTTTACCCCCAAACCATGGTCACCGTATAATCGTATATAATTTTTCCGCATGGGCGCGCGGTGTAGCCACACGATCGATAGTTCCCACGACATCCGCTCGCTGTAATGAGTATGATGACGTCATTATTATAATTAAACACCTATATGTACACACGAATATGTATACTTATATCACACCTTTTTTGTGGAGCGAAGTCTGGGTAGTTTGAGCTGTATGCTGTGTTTGACTTCTCGTCTTCGAGTCTTCAAACCATACAGACAGAATTGTGTTGCTGGGGAGTTTATTCCACCACTTCTTTTTCCCAACAAAAACACAAAGGAAGTGGTGAAGAGCGGGCGTTTTGGGGGCTGTCTTTTGTAAATTTTGCCTTCAAAAACTGCTGATTTTCAGCCTATTTTGAATAAATGACTTTGACTGATTCGTATGATAGAAAAAACACAACAGTACAGTATAATTTCAAACAATTTCAGAATATTTTCGGACGTAATAGACGAAGTGAGGCAGTTGTCTTTGGATTTTATTCCAATTTATCGTAGACCGACGAGTCAAAATGCGGTATTATAAACACATTCTAGCAAATAAAAAACGTAATAATGACCATAAGTCAAGATTAAAAATATCTTAAAGCTTTATTGTAGCTATATAGCTTAAGGTTACATCATTATTTTCAGCATACGTCTATCGCGTAGCTGTCATGTTCAGTCATGAACAATGAAGCATTAATTCACAAAATGTATGCATGGTTTCAGATTTCAACTATCATCTAAATTACAGTTTAGTTCTGCACTGCACTGCGGATTTTGATCAAAATTCATCTTGGTACCTATTGTACGCATAATTTATAAAATACTACACAATTCTATAGGTACAAACTTGGTACAGAGCTATTTCACGTGTTACCAAACAACAAACAAGAAGAATTTCGTCTTAAATAAATGAAGTGCGTGGGAAGCATTTGTTTAAATTATTAAACAATTCGGTTTTGTTGGCGGAGTAACAAGTTCTGTGAGGGCGTGAATAGCTTTATTATTTAGTACTGCGTATAGTTTGCGTTTTTATGTCCGCTACGTAGGTCGTTTTTTTGTGAAGTTAGTGTAGATACTGCAGATTTCTGCTGGTGGCTGATAGTTTTTGTGTTAGGTAGGTTGATAGCCTGTATTTTTGTTTAAAAACATCCTGCATCTATGTAGCTCGTTGAAATAATGAAAAATATTATTGAACAAGGTACGTAAAGTTGTCCGATCATTCTGTAAAATTGCCAAAACGGACTTTACATTTTTACACAACATTGTTTCAAAAACGCGAACAGTCGAAAGCTTTTTCATTTATAAACGTCAGCACTTTATAAGTCCAACAGTAACAAGCAGTCGTCGGCATTTCAAGTGAAGTGGGACCTCGAGCCTGAGATCTTAGAGCGGCTCTCGATACGGTAAGGTTTTGTTGTTTGTGCCACATTGAGCGGGGCCGCAATACTGCATTATTGAACGGCCACTACTTCTGATCTATTGTGGTCAGAGCTTAGCCGTTCAACATCTCGAGTTTGATCGGTTTATTGGTCGAGGGTTTAATCGAAACTGTGTTATATTTGTGTTATTATATGTGTTGCAACAGTTTTGAAATCTGGTTGTTGTTGGGAAACAATGTTTGTTTTTGTAAATGTCTGCTGCTCAGAATTAAACAAAGACTAATGTTATCCCGCACGCAGGTAAAAACAAGTAGTGTTAAAAATGTATTATTGAATCTTTCATATATTTCAATAAGCTCAATCTAAAAAACGTCATTTAAAAAAACGAATGTAAAACAAGTCTTCTGTTTTAAAACCATCCTTCCAGGGAGGAAAGAAGACTATAATACTACTTACTATTTGTGGTTACTAGAAAAAATGCAAATTCCCGTAGACCTACATACATCTAGAGGTGGCCAGTTTTCTATCGATCGTGTTCCCTCTAGATACAGGTGCTGCCGTGTTGGCGTCTTACCAAAACTCCTTTGTTACAATTTGGCCTCTCGGTTTTTAAATGCAGATTTTCTTCCAAAATGTCTCCCGTTTTGTTCCGCTTTGTTGGTAGATGTTTCATATTTAATAACCTGTTCTGTTGTTGGTAGCTTTGGTATTGGCATCTTAAAGGTAAATAAATTGTGCTATATTTTAGTTTCTTTAAACTGTTTTTTTTTGTAGTTTTACATTGGAGAAAGTTTCTGAAAACTACTCTTCTGTAGTCTTACTTTGGAAAATATGAATGATAATGTACCTATATTTAGGTGAACCCTTTGAAAAATGTTACTGATTGTGTTATGAAGGACTGATATACCTGCTGAAAAAAATTGCGAAGAAAATAAGAAGAAGCTCCTATACATTAGTATGTCAATTAATAACAGTAGGCAATATAATAATATATCCCTCATACAAGAACATAGCGTGCAAATATTCCTCAATAACCATTGACAAAATATCACATATACTGGTATATTTAATGTTTATTTCCATAAATACAGTTTAACTGTTCACCGCACGTGCTTCCGATTTATGGCACTACTTCTTAGTATTTATTTCGTTGCACTACGATATATTTGTTCGGGGAAAACTTTTATGTGGTGATTCGTAGGTAATTCTTGAACACTGAAATACGGTTCATTTAAAATTTGTGTTTATTGGAAAAAAGTGTAGAGTACAAGTGGAGCTAATGTTGACAACGTTTAAGGTTAAAATCATAAATATGCAATGTTAATGATAGGTGCCAGCAATTTTTGCACTTAGCTAATAATCAAGCCTAGGCAATGACAATTTTACAATTGTAATAAAAGTATTTCATCTTCTCTGTCTGCATTAAAAAAAATAACTAATTGTACATTCGGTTGCATTGAGAACCTGCTTACTTTTGAGAAATCGGTTAAAATAATAGTATATAGTGATAGTTTGCATGTAAACTACTGTCTTAAATTACAATCCAAATAGCACATTTCCCAGTTTAAAGCGAGCAAATACTCTAAAATTCAAGCAGAGCCGAATTGAAATACAACATGTGTCTGTCATTCGTAGTTGTGGTCTGTTTCGACAGTGAAATCGATTCGAATGCCGACTAACGAGTATCGATAAAACCCGGGACACATTAGACGGATTTGCAGCATCGTTACCATTGCGGGATCAGTTTTAGACGTTATTTTTGTTACTAGTATCGGGCCATTAATGTTACAGCGTTTTTTTGTAAGCCAATCTTTTATTTACCTACACTTTTTTATACGTAAATGTTGTTGCATTGTAAATTACATTTTTCACACAACATATTGGCTATCCGGTTTCTGAATTCTGTTAAATCTTTTGTACCAAATAGGATTCAATAAATAAAAAATTCTAGCAGAATATTGTGAACGAAAAATGTTTCACAACTAACAATGGAGTAGATTTATTGAAACGGTACTACGCACGGAGGTACTTACTACGTGAAAATAAATATCTAAAAATAAATGCGTAAAATTATACCTAATTATGCTAATTTTTGTTACCAATACCTCTCGACCCAGTTAGTGGCCCAGAAAATTAATTCAGAATGTCGAATAATTACGGACAAATATGTTAGCTGGGTCCCTAAAGAGGCACACTATTGAACCCGTTATCGGATATGTAATCTACATATCACCTGCGAAGAGCCAATCAGTCTTACAGTTCTCAACAAGCGGATTATCGGCCGGAATGTAACCCCCAGGGACTGTTTTCAACAAAATTTAATAAAACCCAGTCATTTATAATGCTGAATGGCGTTTTATATCTTTTTTGCGTACTCTAATGTTCGGAACTGTCAAAAGTGGGGCACTGAAGTTAATTGATGTGTTTCAACCGAGGTGGTGAGTGAAAGCTTGGGTTCCGTAGCTGTCGATTCCACTGGGATATCAGTTTGAGTCTTGAGCACAAAATGCCTTCTCTTGCAGTTTTCCGTTTTTGAATATTCCTAAACAAAAGTTTGTGATGATACGATAAATTGGGGTTTTAGCAATGTCGGCTTAATATAGAGTTGGCTCAGACTAACAAACTGAGGAAACTGTTTTCGTTTGTAGACTCAACAAAGTTTAGAGTTGCCGTGCGTCGTATCATTGATGCCAAGAACAACACAGATATTGACATCTGCTCTGTTAATGATACGAATCTAGTCTATTCACATGTTTTGTAATTATATTTATTGACGATGTTAAAAATATTCAGAATTTTTAAAATTAAAAGAATGTGTCGATATGAGAATGTGTTAGTAAAGTTGGTATGTTTATAATTCAATTATTTGTGATTGTGTTCTATGATTATTACCCTGTTCCGATTGAATCTTTCTTTAGCTTTAAGGTTTGGTGTTTGAAAATCCAATTTTGGGTTAAGCTCGTAGCACGTAGCCTTTCAGCATTTTATGTTTCAAAAATGTATTTCTGTCTTAGGTGTTTTAAATTAAGAAATAAACCGAAATATCAGCTTACATATTCTATCGATTCATGAATCAGGATATAAAGATACCCTATCATGGCCGGTTGGCAAATGACTGCAAGATATGTTTGCCAAAGGGAAACGAGTTGAATATCATCTTCGTTAATTTCCGCACACCATCTATTTGCTCGTTCTTCCACTAATGGTTTTAGGAGATGGAATAATATAATTTTAGACATGTTTTATATGTGAACATTTTACCTACAGTTGTGTAAAAACTTCTGTTATGCTTTGTAGTCATAAAAAAACTTAAGGAGTACATGTATTAATACTCTAAACAATGTGAAAAATGCTTATGATTCATGCTATCTCACTCATTTTTAACACTCTTTTTATATGTGGGGTTTTTTATATTTTCTATATTATGTGGGGGCTTGTTATTAGCAATATGGTTAACTATTGTTACTATCTTGTCGTGTTATTAGACTGTAAGCCTTCCTAGAATAAATAATCAGAAAATATTTTTTTATCATGTGACGTTAATTTATTTATCATGTTGGCTATGCTAATACCTTATTAAGTCTATGACCGTTCTCGAGTGATTTTCGCCACGTAACTTTTCTATCAATTTTCGTGCAAATAAAGTCAATGGAGTGTAAAATTGGAAACCTAGCGTATGACGGCCCGGTTATCTATCATACTTACTTTCGGAAACTCTTTTTAAATTGATGTTATTATTTTTAGAGTCTTCAACAGTATAGTAGCACTCTAACATTAAGAGTACCCGAAAATTGCAGACTAAACTGTCGGCCCATAGTTGACCCCATGGTGGTCAAAAAATATTTTTAATACCAGATCTATGTAATGTGCTAACTACCATTCATCTTCATACTGATTTATGATCCCAAACAAATTAAAGGCCGACTAAAAGTTTACTGGGTACTCTTAATTTCATTCAACTAGTAAACTAACTGGAAATACTTCACAATGACAAAATACCAGAATGAAACAGTTAATGTTACAAATTTTGGACATTACACAGGTCATGATTTTTCCTCAAAATAATACAGCATTATTTCTATAGATGTCCCTTACAATGTTGGTAACACAAGGGACGGCGAGTTCAGTCCCTTTTCGTGTGAAATCGCTGTGAATGTTTGTGTGAAAAAGGTTATTTCTGAAGGTTTGTTCATGAATCGAGTTTGTTAGGATTTGTGAAGAGAGGTAAATGATACAAGGATTATCAACTTTTTCCCATCATTGTTATTTAATATTTAAATTCATGTTCAAAAATTTAAACAATATGTATTTCTCGTGACCAAAAGGCTGGCTATTACCTCGGACAAAGGATCAGCATGGCCATCCAACGAGGTAATGCTGCCAGCCTCTTGGGTACGCTCCCAGACAGCGATGGGGTTGAATTTTTTGACGCTTTTTAGATATAGTGTTTTTTTTTCATTATTTTTATTGTTTTACTAGGATAGTTTTTTTTGTGTTGTAAATATCAATGTAAATAACTATGTAAATAAAAAGGCATATGTATTTCGATAAATAAATGTCAAAAATATTTCACTAAACCATTGATATACAAAAACCCCTAAACACAAAACACTAATTTCGGTTTTGGTAAACTGAGCTCGATTTTCTAAATGAAACTGCAAACAAAGTATATTCAGTCCAGGTTCGGTAGATATTACGAGGAATGAAAAATCTTATGTCATACTGTCCACCAGGCACACGGGCATATTTCCAAAATATTGCTACATAACCAGATTTCTCCTGAACGATGCACCATTTACTTGTCCAGTTCGAGTGCATATAAAAGCATTGCATTTTTCGCGTAAGTGCAGTCGAATTTGTAAGAATTCCTCCGTATCGTTTGCGAGCGTTATTGCAAACTATTTCACTGGGTTGACCTGGATTTTAACCAGATTGTTCAAACCAGGATATTTATTTTCTTAAATATTTCAACATGGGCTAGTTGAGGTTTCTGTACCTGTAGAAAGTATCCCACCCAAAACAAAAATGTGAAAGACTGCCAAGTTCGATAATATGGGAATGCTTCGCCTATAAAAGAAGTGAGATCTGAATAAGTACCAAGTTCCATACACATACCTCAGTTAAAAATAGTTACTTTTTAATGATGTTACTTGGCAAGTTTTCATACACCTTGTTATAAACCTACTAAACGCAATGAATCAAGTATTTAATTTTCTATTAAAACTTGCCAAGTAATCATCATTAAAAAGTAACTATTTTTAACTGAGGTATGTGTATGGAACTTGGTACTTATTCAGATCTCACTTCTTTTATAGGCGAAGCATTCCCATATTATCGAACTTGGCAGTCTTTCACATTTTTGTTTTGGGTGGGATTTCATTTATTTTTGTAAGGTTGTTTATTTTATTTTTTTCTTATGATGAAGTTAGTTAAAGAAATGTCTCATTTATACTATCTTTTAGATTTTTTAATATGCACTATGTTTCTTACAAAGAAATGAACTAGATTAACTATGACTAGATTTACCAACTGACTGACATGACATGTTATCATATATTATGTTCGTGGATCAAAGTTACACATTCGTTATTTTCGAAAGTGATTCACACTTGGCCGTTTTCAGATTTTTACTTTACTTTGACTAAATACAAACCTTTGTACCATTCGAAGATATATTATATAAATATAGATAAATTTAGTTCGTTTTAGTTCCTTAGGGGTATAAATTTACACTGGGTATAAAACACCTTCATTATTTTGAAACCGACTCACACTTGGCTATTTTCAGATTTTTTCCTTTACCTTGACATAAAGACCTACCTCCATGCCAAATTTCAAGTCAATACGACCATTGGAAGTGGTCTAGGTTTTTGATGAGTGAGTCAGTGAATAAGTGAATCAGTGAATAAGTGAATCAGTGAATAAGTGTATAGTAAAAATAGCGATTTTCTGACGTCAATATCTCAAGACCTACAATAGGTATATTAATGAAATTTTGTATTTTAGATAACTGAGGGGGTCTCAACAGATACTAGAAATTTGATATGCGTAAATAAAATAGATTTTGAGTTACAGGGGGGTCGAATTTGGCCCGAAATGGTTCGTGTAATATAACCCACGGCCGGTGTGTCGCCTTTTTTGCTCGAACTTGGCGGACACACTGCCGTGTGTCTAGATTATATCAAAAGAACGACTGAATGAATTATGTTTTCTAATATGACAGATTTTTTGAAAGCTGATGTTTAAAAAACTATGGTCCACTCGCGTCCCGTGGAAACTAAGTACTTCATGCACCCGGATAAATACTTAGAATCTTGTAAGTGACCTTTCTGACAATAAAATAATTTTTCAAGTGGGATCTGAGATAAGATTAGACAACATAGGTACATATCTTATAGAGTAAAGTCTAGAGGTAGACGTGGAAGAACCAATAATTAAAAAAAATGTATAAATATTTTATACAAACAAAAAATAATTTTCATTTTATGAACGAAGAAGTACGTGCGATGAAAGTCAAGCCCCTACTCTCAGGGGAAAAATATAATACTAATTAATATTATTTGGACGACGTTCTTTATTTTTCTTGTTTATTATTTTCAGGGAATTGGGTCCAAATTATTTACTCGCTTAAGTTAAATAATAAAATTTTTGAACCGGCCTAGTTCAAATGGTATAATTCAAATTTTAAATTATATTTTTTAGTTACTCTAAGTTTTGATCTCATGATGTTTAGTTTAGTTATTAGTTAACAAGTTTAGTTTTAGTTTTACTTTAATTTTAATAAGAAGTGTTTTGTTTTGTAAACCTTATAGTTTAAATTCTATCATTATTTAGCGTATGTTGGTTAACCTGTAATTGGCGACTGTGTAAGTCCCAGTAATAACTGAACTACACAGTTGGCAAACCCTTTAATAAATAAATAAATGGTAAATACTTAAAGATTGGTATATGATTTTTATTATAATGATTTACAGACATTTGAGGACAAAGTGACTAGGACGCACGAAATACATGTAATCAGTGCTTGTTCCCATATCATTTAAATCTCGAAAATATGCTACTGCACTCACGCAGGCGCGCAACATAATCCTACAATCATTGCATCTAATTTGGTCAACCAATCAGCATCGACTAATCAGTCGCAACTGCCAATACCAAACCATTCTAGCCAATCAAATTACGCCGTTATTCCGCATAACTTATCTGCAGCACGTCTTCGAAGCGTCGTGTTCAATTAGCCAATACCATGCCAGCACCCTTTGATCCGCCATAATGGCGATCTGACGTTAGATAGAACTTGAAGAACGACCCAGTTCTATTGTTCAAAATTTGAATGGAGTTAGATATTACTTGTCGTTTGGTTTGAAGATCAACGGCTGTAACATCTTGTTTTATGAAGGTTGAAACCGTGGTTAAACCTGTGTGTATGTGTTCCTTTATCTTACATTGGGTACCTATGCACAAGTGACTATCAATAGCAGTGTTAAGGTCAGTCAGTTTTTTTACATTTTCTGAAGACACCTTCAGTAATCCTTCTAAGGAATATTGCTTTTAATATATGTATAGTTTCGAGTCTCCACGTTTTTCTCAATAGTTAAGTAGGTAATTTACAAGTATTTACATGTTACAAAGAAGACTTCTTTTCTATTACATACTATGCTTGAAGCACGTGGTCACTCAAGATAACACAAGACACGTAAATACGCACAGACAAGAGGTCTAATGACGTCATTGTACTCGGCGTATTCAGATGCGCTACAGAGCGCTGGTACGCAGGCGTGGCGAGCGTGGGCGGGACGCGTATTATCCTGAGATTCTGCACTACATACGCCTTACGCAGCTACACTTTATAGCTTAACATTTCAATGTGTCCATACTTTCATTCGATACTATATTTTTTCTTGAACAGACGACCAGTCTTACCTCGGGGTCGCCTGGGTATCTCGGTTGAGGAGGTCAGGTAGGCAGTCGCTTCTTGTAAAACACTGGTAGTCAGCCGTATGCGGTTAGGCTAGAAGCCGACCCAAACATGGTTGGGAATGGTTTTTTACTGAAATGAAGACTCCAAAGTAAAATATTAACTTTCCATTTCCTTATACTATACTAGATATGACTCCATAAATATCAGCGATCCACAAATACACTCGAAGCCAGATTAAACGGGTCCGCGGAAGTTTATTTAAAGTCGAGGACACCGGCTTAAATGGACGACTCCACTAAGAAATTAGCTCGAGTCCACGACTGAAGTCCCGAAATTAAACGGCTTATTTTTACATCGGAACCGTTTTTCCTCCAAATTTTTTTTATGGTCCCGCAGAACTTGATTAAAAGTCCAGTAATTAAGTGAGTCGTTAAAAACAGGTTGTTTTTTAGCGCGGGGGCGAGATGACTGCGCACTATCCTCCGCTTTGTATCGGTAATCGTTCTTTTGTTTGGTGCCCGCAGTTTTCGTGGCCCGAGGTTTGACGTGCTCTGAACTTCACAATTAGCCCTTTAGACCTTTTGTACGGCATCCGTTGAAAAATGAAACGCCCTGTCTACGAGGCCAGTGAATTTTGCGAGTCTTTTAAAAAGTGTTCCAGAATGTTCGCTGTGTCGGGTAAAATACTTTTTTGTAGCAACCTGGATGTTCTTTTTTATTTATAAACATCACATGCATATATCACATATAGATTAAAAAATATCAATGGTTGCTGTTCAATAATTGAATTATTTAACCAAAGCTTTGAACCTGGTGACGTTTTAATTAAACGAAGTTATTTTAATGTGGGAGTAGTGGCAGTGTTCGGGTTTGTGGGAATATTAATTTACGGTCACTGGTGATACGTACTGCAGCGTTTAATTAGAATTTATAGTATGCATTCGTATCTATATGAACAGCCGGATAGTCTTTATGGGTAAATATTGGTCCATAATTAGCGTTATCTTTGGCCATATGTTTGAAAATTACTGTAATGTCTGGAAAAAGGTAAGAGAACTTTTAACCTAAGTGATTTTTGAGGTAGCTTGTAGCATACATTTAGCTCACTTGGTCCCTAGGTACGTAAGTACTTCTAGCTCTAATAAAAAAATATTTTCGGTGTCAACTATGTTTAATAATAACAGGTATGTTTTGCTTATTCATCTATCAGTTCCTACACAAACACATATTTATCATGTAACTGAAAAAAAGGTGAATAAAGGCCATTCACAAAAGCGTTATTCGTGACGGTGAATAAAATAAGTGGTATCATCATGAGAATTCTGCTCTGTCACGTTCACATTCAGGCCTCGTTCACCTTAATGATCTTACAAAGGATAATGTACCTTCATGCGCACAGAATATGGTCCAAATATGATTGGCTTTAAACGATTCCACCTTTCCTACCACTTCCATGTTTGTAGTTAAGTTTTTGAATCGATTAATGGCTTTCTAATTATATGTTTGGGTACTAAATGATTTGTGGCTAAGAATTGGGTTTTTGTTTCGTTTGTATGAGTACCAGTGAACTATTGAAGCTAGTCGGTAAGAGATGTAAAAGTATATAAGAAGTTTAAAACTGAAAAACGTAACATAGGCCACCCAGATCGCCGACGATCTGACAAAGGTCGAAGGCCGCTTCGAGGCTTTTTGGAAGAAAATGGGGGAAACGTGTTTTCAGTAGTGAACGTTCTATGGTTAAAATAATGATATTGATAAAGATAAGCTTAACATAAGATAAGCTTAATATAAGATGGCTGAAGAAAAAGATATCCCAAAAAGTTAACCCAAAAAGTTTTTAATGAACCTTTCAGGATTGTACCCATATAGCTCGTGTTACCTCATTCCCAAGATCGAATTCAAGCAAACTTACAGTCGTTAATAGAGCGTTAATTCATACAAGACGAACATCTGCTATCGAATCAGTATCGAACTAGTTCCGTGCTGTGGCGTGTCGCAACTTGTTTACAATTTATCGACATCGACAAGCCAGTGATGTAATGACTACGCTAGTGTTTCTATGTTTCATTTGCTTTGAATCTGATGCACTAGTTGGTTTATTTTGAGACTTGTTTTTAACCACGACTCAAATAGAGTGGTGTTATAAAGAATGCTATGTGTGTATGTGTGTCTCTGTCTGTGGCACCGTAGCTCTTATTAGACGGTTGAAACGATTTGGATACAATTTATTGAGATGAAAGTTGGTATTAGCATGATGCATCAATCATTTGAATCAGACCATTTATTTAAATTACGGTACAATGTGTTTGCGATGCCGAAAACCGGCAAAAATGGAGGGGCATCGTGCGACGTGCAGCGGCCCTAAAGGCTCCCGACGATAGTGCGCCGCAACCCTGCCCATCAACAGCCACGACCACTCTGTCAAGAGTGCCCGACTGAGAAGAGATTTATTTAAATTGATATGTATAAGATTTGCCTTCCTAATGTGTGTGGATGAAAAAAAAAAACCCTACTTATCCCTTGTTGCCGGTGTGCAGATCTACGCGAGACACAATGGATTTTCTATTGTTCTCTAAATAGCAGAATTCAAGAGGTTAAATTATTTCGTGAAACAAAAATGTCAGTTTGGGTTCAATGACCTGGAAACTCGTTTCAATTCCCGTTCCACACATCATTTTACTTATTAAATGCATGAAAACTTTGCATATTGCTGATAACCTCAAAAGGCGCATCTGCCCTTTAATAACATTTAATTTTAATTCCATTGCATCATACAGCACTTTCAGTGCACGGTTCATTGAATTCCATTCGTTTCTGAACGACCTTTGTGCTCATTTCCGATAATATTTCCATTAATATTTAATTGTAAGTTTCAATTGGTTAACCAGTATAATATTTGTGTTGTTTTTCGTTCGGTTTAAGCGTTAACAGCTCAGTAGTTTGTTGGTAGGTTTTCCTTCATTTATTTTGTTAACGGATGATGAAAACACATTTGTATAAAAAAAAATATGAGAAAAAAAAATAATCTTTCGTATAGGGAGAGTAGCAGGAAGTACAGTACTTCCTCAACGTTGCTTTATTTTATAAGTATCTAAATCTACTACTACTACGTATATCTACTATTGCCCCTGTAGAGATACTCAACAATAAATACATCACCTACTTAGTGCACACATATACAACATGTAACGTAATTAACGCACACCCTCAAACACCCCAATTAGAATATTATGTTATAATCGTAATACATACGCTGAATCTTTAATTTAACATATATATGCATTGTTATTTACTAAATTAGTTATACCAATTCTTGGAGAACTTTTTGGTCATACTACTACGCACGCAAATATACAACATATATTAAGTTACATGTTATATATTTACTCGTAATAAAAGACTTTCTTGTTTTTCACATTACAAACGGATGTTTTCCCCAAACTCGTAAAACAATTAAATGGTATAGTAAAAATGGTAAACAATAAAGACGAAATATTTTATTTGATTGTATGCTAAAAGCTCCGAAACTATTGAACTTGAAATTAGAACATTCGTCCTAGTCCCGTGTATTTATTACTTTATTTACCGAAAGAAGTACTTACTCCTGGTAAAACTGCGGGAAAACATATGTGTAATTTAGTTGAGCATAAAAACCAATCGAAACCTGAAAACCAATCTATCATACAAAATACACAAATTCAATTGTAAAGCTATGCAATTAGTGATCTGTCTAGCTGATACTACCGTGCGTTATAATATTTGCATAGTTTATCAGAAATACTAGGCTTTGGACTTACTAGGGCTTGTTCGTGTATCAATGAATTGATTTAATTAAGATCAGGTTAGAATCAATAGATATGTACAAAAATGTAAATTATAGTATTTAAAGATAGTTCTGAAAATGACTAAATATTGACTGTGTATTTTTTTTAGGGGTTTGTCACTATTTTTATCTGAGTACACCCTAATAGGTACTTCTATGAACCGATTGCGAAGACACATTTTTAAATAACCGGAACCAGACGGATTTGAGAAACAGGCTAATTACCAGTAGTTATAATTTTTTTTTAATAAAAATCTATAAGAAAAACTTGACTGTGTTAAGAATTTGATTAAGAGTCATTCCAAACATCGTTATCAAAACCATCATTGCAAACTACCGATACATCTTACATAACGCACATTCCATCTGTCTAATGTAATCCCAGTTCTATATAATTAGAAACAGATTAATGTTTTGTTTGAACTAATTACATTCGATTTGAGCAATTTATCTTCTTCGTCGACGTGTGCGCAGTTTCAATGTGTATTGACATTATTTAGACTGCTCTTGTCTATGGAACGGTAGCTTGATTCTAACAGGCTTGAATCTTGGAATAGTTACTGTTAATTCATGATGTTTATTTACGTCTGTTTCTTATTGAATACCTACTGATTATTTTTCGAGTTTCGGTTAAGCAGAAAATCGTGAGTCATTTAGAAAATAAAAACCTAAGCGCGGCTAAAAATAAGTAACATTAGAAACATTTTCTTACACAGAATATATAAATAAATACTTTAGGAATATTGTTATAGACTCTAAAAATAAATTAATAATTTTGCAAAATAAAACAATTGTCTATCCAATCGAGAATAAAGCTGAATTTTGAAAAAGGAATTCTTAATTCAAAACCACAACTTGAAATAAGCGTAAGCGATATACTACGGAAAAAAGGTTGAATAGCAAAAAATACCAATACCACAAACTTAATAGTTTTAATTCAAAAAAGCTTTGATTCTATTACGCAAAGGAAACGAAATAAATTCTGTTTGCAGCCATAACATAGGAGTGCAAGCAATAATATGATCAGTGTGGAATTGTAAGGGATTTAGCTTTGTGGCTTCACCAACATTGATCGCGGTTTAGCGAGCGCTTAGTGCTGCTAAACTTCGGTTAAATGGCCTTTGCATAATGGTGATACATCAGCCTTTTTAATGTCCCACTGCAGGATACAGGCCTCTTCTTATATCGAGAAGAATTTTGAAGAAATTTGCGTTTATCACCACGATTGCTTAAGGTTAATTGGTGATTACATTTTGTAAGCTCCTGAGAGATGTTTTCCATCACCTTTACTCAGCCATTGGTGTCTAATATCTATTTAGAGAGTACATGATACGACTTAGAAAAGTTACATTGGTACTTGCCTGACCAGGAATCGATTAATGAACACAGTCTGAAATTAATAAAACCTCTTTTTGTATTCAAACCACTGGTTGGATTATCCAAGGAAGACTGAAGGTGGTCGTTCAAGCCCTTAGTTACTGACGGCCAGTTTCTTCATCAAAAGTAAAAGTCAAAATAATGTCTAAAGTAAAAGTAACGGTCAAATTCGTTTTTTCAAGGCTAAGTGACAGCAAAACTAATAAAAAATGAATTTGACCGTTACTTTTGCTTTAGACATTACTTTGACTTTTACTTTGGCTTTTACTTTTGATGAAGAAACTGGCTGTGACTCATTGCCCTACCACAGGTCAAATATTACAACCTTTAACTTAGACTAAGTCATCCAATCATTGTTCTTCACTCTTAGAACATAACAAGTAAGTGGTAAATTACTTAATTCTATCAGCATCACATTACCCGCGCCTCCGGAGTTGCCTAACGTTAATGCTTGTAAACGGTAATCAACTTCATGATGTGTGCTATAAAAAAATATACCTTATGGACATTGATGCTTCAGTTGTTTGGATAGACAAAACATTACAAGTTTACTAAGATTATATTAGCACAGCGACTTTAGTGCTAGAGACAATAAGCTGCATTTTCCAATGGCCTGTAATTTTATGTATCCATGTATATGTTTATACCTGGGTGAGTTGAAAGCTCGACCACCTGTAGCTATCAACTACAACTTTGTGGCTGGTACCCTGACATGTCCGCAGTGTGCGCGGACTTTCACGCACAAAATTGGATACTCCAGCCACATGAGAGCACACGCACGCCATTAGGGTCGAAGTGGTCGCCGTTGCCGAAATCGGCGTGGAAGAAGATTATACCTGGGTATACCGCGTAGGATTACGGTAAACAGTAATTATTTTAAGCTTTATTAGGAGATTCTCAGTTAATGAGGTATTTGATATTTTGGCGGGGTGTCGAGTTTGATTGGGGATTTTGTTGAAGAAGAAAGAAGAAGAAGTTTTTTGCTGATTCAGGTCTTCATTTAAATAGAAGTATTTTTTTTTATAAGTGATTAACCATCAGATACTTAATCCCTACTAATATTATAAATGCGAAAGTAACTCTGTCTGTCTGTTACTATTTCACGTCTAAACCACTGAACTCATTTTAATAAAATTTGGTACAGAGATAGAGTTGACCTTGAGAAAGAACATAGGATAGTTTTATCCCGAGCTTTTGAAGAATTCTCTTGGAAATGCGATATAACCGAACTCTACGCGGGCGAAGCCGCGGGCGGAAGCTAGTATGTACATAAATAATCCCGCGCAATCTTCGCGCATTCGGATGAAAATTGCCTGTAAAATTTCCTGACCAATAGAGTGTCCAACACTAAAAGTTTTCTTCAGACCAGAAGATATACAAACAAACTCATCACCTTCATATTATTAGTAGATATTTCTCACCTCTATTTCTTCTCACGGCCTCGCAGGCGCTGAAATCCGTATGTATCGGATAACCTTACACCCAGTCCCACATTCTGACGGCCAGATAATGTAACGACGAAGCCGTCATTGGCACATTGAATACTATTCTTGTATGTACGTAAATATGTCTGTATGTCTAACAAGAAAATTGAATAGGTATCTCGTTATTTACGATGCTCAAATTCCTTAGATTTGGGTCACAATGCCTAGGTTTTTAGGGAAAGGATATTTGTCATGTATGTTGTATATTGGTTTCACGCATCAGAATTGAGGACCTCCTTTTTGGGAAGTTGGGTAAAAAAATAGAAATTAAGTGAGTGTAATATTTTTCGTGGTTGACGCCAGCAGCAATAAGTCGATTTTTTACATATGAAAATGACAGAATATGTATTCAGAAAGAGATATATTAATGAAGAAACAGATGAAACAATTATGAAATAGAAAACCTTAAAGTAGATAAATACAAAACTTAAAAAGGCATGAAAATATTCATATCTTTCCAAATAAAAAAGACAGTACAATCGGTGTAAATCTTTCTAAGAAATGAAGAAAATTCGCGCAAGGAAATCAAAAGCCTTTTTAAAGTCGGGTCAAAGAAAAACTCGGTTCCTCATTTTTTATTTGCGTAGGTAAATGTCCATTCAAAGTGGGTTTTTAAAATACGCGAATTAATTCTGGAAAATTCTAGCTAGTCAAACCAAGTGCATTGGTTGCTTATTTTCTAGACGTAGAAAGTCAAACGGGATAAACTAGGCTAAAGCAAAAGGAGAAGGCGATATGCATTGCATGACTGCATTTTGTGACTAGTTTTTGTTATTTTATAAATTGATTAGATATATTAAAAGACATTGTTAGAATAGTGAATGAATGAATAATGAACTATTTAAGTGAAACCGTTTTCGCTTTATAAAGTTATGTTTTTATTGTTTTTTTTCAATAACGATTCTCAATACAGGAACTCTATAGGCACATTATCATAGTTCTTTACTAATTTTTCCATTCAGACAGTAGGTCTATGGATGAAAAAGAAAAGTCTTGCTTTTACTGGATATATCTAGATAAAACCAGAGCAGCCGAGAGTAACATAAATAACGAGCAGATAAGAGCATCTAGACATTTGTTGGATGCAAGTTTGTCGGTTATAGTCCCTCTTTAAATTGTACTGGTTTAAGTACTCGTTGCTTGTTGAAATAAAGGTTAACAAATGTAGTTGTTTTGCTTTTGTACATTTTTAAAGTCAGTTATTCACTTAGGCTATAACAATACTAACAATATAAGTTCGAATGAAAAATAAGAAGTCAGTAAATCTTACCCAGGGGTATATTGGGTTGCTCAGGTAGCTACGGGGTTGAGGAGGGCACGTAGGCAGTCGCTCCTAGTAAAACAATGGTATTTAGCTTCATCAGGTTAGATTGGAAGCAGACCCTTACATAGTTGGAAAAAGGCAAGGCAGAAGAAGAAAATAGGGCCAATTATTTTCATTATCTGTTATCCCGGTAGCAAATTACAATTTACCAAACTTACTTCACCACACTTGAACTAAAAACAATTCAAGTTGTATTACTGAGTACTTATTCACGTAGATTTGCACAAATATGTACTGAAGCCATATTTGAGAAGGCCGCAGGAATTTAGAGAGATGCTTCCTAACTATTTGACAAGAACTTGGCTCTTGTTAAGAACTATTTACTTTTGCATGGGTTGGTCAAGGACTGCTAGCGGAATTCGAATACGAAATTGACATCTATATCTTTAAGATCAGAGTAGGAACTAAGAGGCAACTATTGCAAAATATAGAGAATAGGAGAGGAAGAATGATAGGACACCTTATACGTCACGACGATTTTATAAAAAACATCGTGGAAGGGAAGGTCGAAGGAAAGAGAGGAAGGGGTCGTCCAAGATATAGCTACATCAAGCAAATTAAAGAAAAGGTGAAGGTCGTGACGTATAAGGAAGTTCAGGAGTTGGCGCTAGATAGGTGTAAATGGAAGGAGCTGCACCGACAAGAGCTGGGCTCTTAAATTAATGATGATGATCTTTAAGATCTATTTTAGATAAAGTTTCTCTCATATTAGTTTTTTTGTAACGTAGATACTCACATAAACAGGTTGACTCACCAGAGCCAAAGCCTGCCGGGACTTACCGTGGCTCTGGTACATAAAGAGCATAAGAAGCAACATGGTGGATTTAAGTCAGAGGTCATTTGATGATTTCTACATAAAAAAATATACCCGCTTAAAAATTTGAATGTGTAAATAAATGAAACGGAGATAGCTTATAAATCACAAGAATGAAGCAGACAACTTGACAAATTACAAAATTACTTATCACGTGATCAAAAGCGAACTTCGAGACGCACTCACAAATTAATCAACCGTCTCTCACAACTGTAGACTACAATCAGATTTTAAATCCTCGGAATACCTTCCAAGTTCAGGCTAATAATTTATTAAAATCGTAATTAAGGCGTACAAACTGCCAGTGAAAGGTTCAACCGTGGCAAAGGGCAGAATTTGTCGTACAATTCTTAATCCGGCTTAACTTACTCCTTTCAATTTTTGGCTAATTGTCGGCAATTAACGTTGTGGGCCCTTAAGCCTGTAGGGTTTTGTTGAAAGCCTCTTCAATCGATCCTCGCATCGATAGAGCCTTTATCGAGTCGGTATCGAGTGGTCTCTCGTGGGTGAAAGTGATTCGTATCGTTGGTTCAGTGTCTGATGTCCAAACAGAAAATCTATCATTGATCCCTCATATCGGGTGAGTGAGCTAATTTGGAAGTTTGGAATATGTATATATAAGACATTATATGTATATCTGTTTCTAAATTAAAGGTGTAAAATCACAACTCTTTTTAGCAGTCGGGTAAAACGATCGTGATTTGTTTTAACCAATTCTGATCAGGAGTATGTATTTTCCTTATTTCACAAAATTTTCTAAATCTTCTACAGACATTTCATAATGAAAGTGATTAATTACTTAAAGTCCTTAAATAAACTTAAAAAAAAATTGAGCCGCTTTTCCAAAGTTAGAAGTTTCTAGGTATCTAAAAAGTTCTAGAATGTTCAGTAACTTAAAACTTAGTCGATATATACGAAGAGTTTACACGGCAAGAGTACGTAATCCTCACGCACTCTTCAGGATTCAACTTAGTGTTAGTGCTTTTAGACTTTGAACTCTAGTCTTTAGGACTTAAGCTTTAGATTCAAGTGTTGTTTGTATGTACATAGGTAGCTATCTATCGAGTTGGGTATACTTTTGAGCTTCATCAATTGATTGATCTGACTAAATTGATTACTTCGTAACATAGTAGCCCTTGGTTTTACCCGTGTTTGGATGAAACTAATTCCAGCAACCAGATAATAATTAGCCTCTTTATTTCCTCAGGCCCTAGACTGTTAGAAATGAAATCAATGTTTCTGGATTGTCAGTGTAAAATTCTACTAAGCGGCATACACGTGGCTCATCACTATCAATCCATTGCTCATTACTCATTTATTTTCGTAGAACCCTTACAAAAATAGTTCACATTTCCCATTAATTTATAATTTACGTGAAATATCTGTGAAACCTACACCAGCTAATCATCATGGCCGTAGGTATTTATCTGATTTACAACCCTGCGTGACTACGAACATTCCTCAAAAGTGATTTTATTGCCACTTCTGCTCATTTAAATTTCGACTTTAAAACCTGTGTCGTAGAGTCCGTTTTCAAATGGGTGTAATGTGAAATGTTGTCATGTTTATGCTGAATAACCCTGGAATTAGGAATGGCCAAACTAATCAAAAGACCATTATTAATTCGTTGTAGCGAAGACTTATTTTTTTATAGATATGATTGTTGTTTAGTTATTGGAATTTTAGTCTTCCGTTTACACCTTTGAAAAATTTTCTATTTAAGTGGAAAATTACAAAATCAAGATACATTTAGGTACTACAATAAAATTGAAGTTAAGCATAAGCATACCATGTAATAATTGTAATTCTCGACCTATTTCTAATTAAGAAAATGTCATCTGATTACCATCATGCAAATTGAAAGTTGAAAGCGTATTTACAACTTATTGTAAACGAAAAGAAATGTAAACAACATTCAATTTTTATTACAAATGAATAATAAATAAGCCAAAGAAACCACATGCTGAAACAAAGCCAAATTGAAAGCAAATTAATCGTATTTTTGTTTCAACCAATAGCATTTGAATGAAGTATCTACCTACTAAACATGTATAAAAACAAATACTTGGCTTCTAATACAAATACAAAAATCTGAAATTCCGGAACAGCTAACTATGGAACCCCTTCATAAAACGAGCGGGAAGATTAATGTGACCTTGTATCGGCCTTCATATGGCTTGTTAACATACATAGATATCACGCTTGATAACCTTTGTCGGGTCGGCAGTGGTGTAGGTATAGGGACGTCTTAACCTTATAGGGCATGCTGGTAAAAAGTGTTACTTGTGTTCTTACTTACTAAAAAGGAATCATCAAAATCAATTAATAAATGGCGGAGTAATCGCGTAACAAACATATGTACAAAAAAAATGGTCGAGTTGAGAACCTCCAAGAAATAGTGAGGAAAAAAACTTTTTTATAATCAACAAAAGGACTTAAAAATATGATTAAAGAGAATTCAAAAACAGATTAGATTAGACAGATTTTGATCAAATGTGGTTTGATAGATCTGCAGCCGTTTCCTAGAAGGTGGTGAACGAACCTAAAATTGCCACATTCATGTTAAAGATCTCCTCCTTTTTTGAAGTCAGATAAAAAGGGAGCTTTAATTTACCGGGTCCCGGGGCCTTGGTAACAGATCCCTGGCGATAGTTGGGTAAAATTTTGGTTAAAAGTTGATCAAATGGCTTGAATGTGGCTAGTTGCCAGTTTTCTCTGTTTTTATTACGAAGTCATATAAAAATGCGCATAGTTTAAATTATGTTTTAGTATGAACCTTGGCCGAGTATAATAGTCTTTGTATTAAATTATGTAAAATTGAAAACCGGGTATACTTATATACTTTCTGTCGGTTACTGAGATATAATACAAATACAAGTCATTATAAAAATGATGTGACGTCATGACAGAAGTCAGAAATCTTTAAGTCTATTGCCTGGTCTAATATGTATATCAGAAAACGGATTTTAAAGCAAGTACATACTGATTATGAAATAAAAAAAAAACAAAGGTATGGGGCCTTCGTTTTTTTTGCAGTGTTTCAGACACAGCGTAGCACGTGTCAACTTGTTCGTAATAACCGTAGACTTTTTCTTTGCTTCATAAAAAGATTCTCTACTTTATAAGTTGTTCAAATAAAAAACATGTAATTGTACATTCTCAAAGTTTACCTCCACTACATGGCTACACCAAGTGAGACAGCTAAGAACTTTACCCTTTAATAAACTTGTCTACTTAGCAACTTACATAACGTAAGCAAATATCGAGGCTATTATTAGCCTTGACATTCATAGTAGCTCGATAATGTCTTGTTGGTACTTCTGCTATTGGATATGAAGTCTTATGGTGCTTGTATTAGAATTGAATTTCAATTTTACAATAACAAGGACTGGTTAGTTTTGATTTTTGTAAGACTGAAGTTAGACTGAACGGAAAGCACTACCAGCAGTCGGATAAAAGTAGTCTATATGTCACCCTGACCGATGTACGAGCTGAATTTTTGAAGAGTTGCATCAAAATCCGTTCAGTAATTTTTGCATGAAGAAGGAGTAACAATTTTCATTTTCACTTCAATAATATTAGTGTTTATAATAATTAATTATGCCTGAGGTTTATTTTTTTTGTCCAGCGGTGTAAGTACATAGTAACGAGAGGTTCCTCACTTTACTTACTTCAATCGGTTAAGACTTTCCCATCATGAAAGCATTACAAAAAACTCACATTTTCCTGTCAAGATTTTCAGTAACTTTTAAGAAATTTCAGTTCAATATCAAAGCTTTATACACCTCAATCGCACCGCGGCTTCAAAGCTCAGTTAGATAAAGGTACGTACAGATCGGCGACTAATCCCGGTCCCGTGTGAGTGCACCTCAAACAACACTCAGGCTCACGCGATCGGCTTCGACTTCACTTACGACTTACATTTTCGGCTTCCAGTCTTGCCGGCAAATGCTTTTATATTATTTGCAGTTTGGCATTTGTTTGAAGGTTGATTTTTGATTCTCCGTCCTTTCTATTGATGAATTTAATAAAATCTATTTGTGGTTTTTGTCTTGATTAAATATTAGTAAATCAGTGTTTTAGCAAAGTATAGGTAATCACGGAGTAAGGAAAAAAGTTATCCATGACTTAAATGTACTATGACTATTTTAATGTAGTTTTATTTATCTTCATAATTTCTATCTTTATAATGGTTCTGGTATTATTAAAATTCGATATATGTTTACGTTATTTTGTAATGCACGCCGAAGCTTTCAAAATATTCATATTTTTCCAATATTAGATATTCATTGAACCGGGAAGTATGACATAATAATATTTCAAACCGAATATCCAAGGTGTCATTTTCTTTCACTCAGACTGACTATTTTTATTCAGGCCAAAATTTAATGTTTTCATTTTAACATTAAGTAATGAATTTTTGCTATCATCATTATTCATCATCATCATCATTGTTAATCATTATTGTTATCATCTTAGTTACATTGTGGAGGTATGAGAGCAGAGAGTAAAGCTCATCATACCTCGCACTAAAGGGAGGATCCTCCGACCGGACAGGTGTTTTTGCCCGGTGGGCTACTGCCCGACAGTTGTTTGTCGGGGTAATCTATGTGTACTACTGTGCGCGCGAACACTGCATGTGCGATGCAGGATAGTTGCGTTGATAGTTGGAATGTGTAGATGGCGGTGTTATCAATTGTAATACCGCTACATCACTCCCCTCCGGAGACCGGAGGTCGATGGTACAAGTTCTTGAAGTGCTAGCCATGCTTGTTGCCAATGTGTTGCCGCGAGGTTCTCGGTGAGTCGGAACTGGCTGCTACGGCGGTGCTGCGAATCCCAGTGAGTCGGGACCGGCGCTGCGAGAGTTGCACAGCGCCGCGCTAGTGGCTAGCGACTGCTTCGGCGAGGGAGATACTCGACCGGCCGAAGTGCAGTGAGCTGGAGCCTAGGTCGCTGGATGTGGCTGAGGGTGCTGACCAGGTATGTGCGTCCGCTACATGCTGGTGGCCAGGGATACCCATTTGAAGCTGGCTGGCTGAAGAACTCGTCGCTCGAAAGCTTGAGGAAGGTCTTGCTGATGACGTCACGTAGCTCGAGGGTTGCGTGTTCACATCACGTCGGGGTCACCACTGTGGAGGTATGAGAGCAGAGAGTAAAGCTCATCATACCTCGCACTAAAGGGAGGATCCTCCGACCGGACAGGTGTTTTTGCCCGGTGGGCTACTGCCCGACAGTTGTTTGTCGGGGTAATCTATGTGTACTACTGTGCGCGCGAACACTGCATGTGCGATGCAGGATAGTTGCGTTGATAGTTGGAATGTGTAGATGGCGGTGTTATCAATTGTAATACCGCTACAACATAAACCTCAAAAACTAAATCAACATCCTTAACAAGTAACTTTGAACCGAAATCAATTTACACAAAACATTTGAATACCTTATTGATCTATCGAGTGTCAAATGGTACCTTCCTTTGAGTGAAACTTTTGTCATAAATCATAATACAGACGTGAATGACCGGCTGAACAAGTGTGCCGAACTTTATTATCTATGTTTGCAATGCAAAAGTTGGGTGTGAAAGATTGTTGAATGTACGTGTTGCGTTCCTTTTTTTACATACTAGTTTTCATCTTTTAAAGTTATTGACATTAAATATCGGTTTAAAAAAAATACAACAAGATAGATAAAACAACTCTTAAGCTTTATAATTTTAATAGGTATATGAGTATTATAGTCATAAATGAAAAAGATTCCTTTCGACATAATGTTATTCCCCTTTTGACGTCACCCACGAGACGTGTGCAGAAATCCGGTACAAAGAAAAATAAAATATTCATTTTCAAATCTATTGCATTCTGATAAAGCAGCTTTACATTAAAATTTATTGCTTTTACGAGATTCTACGAAGAAGTCTTAAAAAGTCAAGCAAATTGAAGACAATGTATTAAAATTCATGCAACGGTGAATACTTTTAATTTTGTCGCGAAAAATCTAATATAAAATGGAATTAAGTTACGTTTGCTTAAAGAATATTAATTTAAGCACATTCCGTTCGAAGATATTTCAATAACGAAGATAAGTTTCACCTGGTTCGTTTATTAATATTACGTTTAAGATTGAACTGTTCTTTGTATCGAACACTATGTACTCACTCTTCTTAAAGTTATAGCATTTCTTGATGCGTTATTATGTACATAATTATATACATATATATTATAGTTTTTTAATAACTTCCATGGTTCAATTAAATAATAGAGGAGATTAATGACTGAGACTTATTCAATAGCTAAATTCCGCCTGCATTTTCACCCGCGTCTCGAGGGTACAACTTCCCGTCATCATCATCATCATCATCAGCCTATCGCAGTCCACTGCTGGACATAGGCCTCTCCAAGTGCAAGCCACTGAGATCTATTTTCGGCTTCAACTTCCCGTACCTGGATAAAAATGAATGTCCCAATACTGAAATATTTAAAAAACCAGAGACTTTTGTCTTAGTGTTTAACGAACTAGTCATAATATTCTAGTTATCTATAAATTAGAATTTATACTGAAACATGTTGAAATCCTATCTCCGCGTGATTTCGTAACGTGAGGGTGACAGTTAGACGCTGTCACCTTTTCATTCTGATTCAATGGAGCCCTTTCCCTTCCACACTAGTACGGCTTAGATTGAGGTCACCACTTATAATGGGTGACACGTAGTTCATAGCAAGAGTTATTTGGGAAAAAACTACCAGTATTCATATTTTTAATGGCGGAAGCTGGTTGTTAGCAAATTAGAAATAGGTATATTAAGTTACTATACCTAACTGTTATTAGTCTGTAAGCTTTCCTAAGAATAAATAAATACAATAATTTTTTGATGGGTATTTTAGTAAGTAAAATCAATGTTCCTTTTTGGCAGAAATATAACTAAAATTATTTATTGTAGTATAATTTGTTTTGTTGGTTTTATTTTTCATAAACATGACAATTCACACACCTATTTATTAAAATGCTAAATGACTACGTTTTACTTGTGTGGGTATGTAAAATTTTTACAAAGCTCATAAAGTAGAACAGGGTTACTAAGTATATCAACGTTATATTGCTCATATGCTATGACAAGCAAGGATCCCATAAAATCATGGGAGCCGTATACCCTTTTAGCAAAATATAAAAAGAATTTATGTATGTAGATAACAAAATAAAGGCGTTTTATTAAATTCTATAGGTAGAATAGAAATAATTTTAATTATATTTTAAATACATAAGCTTTCCGCGGTATCACCCACGTTGATAAAAAAAATCTCATTCGCTTTCTCGATTTGCAATCTCTCCTTCACATATCTTAATTCAATAAAAGCCATTTTACTGTAAAACACCAATCATTATAACAGCCACTACAATATATATGTCGGAGGCGACGAAACATCAGGATGGCACTATTGTCCGACATCAGTTAGGGTAATTGTACAAAGAGATAACTCAAAAGAACTCAAAACTCAAAAACGTTTATTCAAATTAGTCAGAATAAAAGACAGCCCCCAAAACGCCCGCCCTTCGCCACTTCCTATGTGTTTTGGCTGAGGAGAAGAAGTGGCGGAACAAACTCCCCAGCAACACATGTCTGTCTGTTAGGTTAGAAGAACCTTACCATACGATAGACGTTACAATAACCTTTACACTTTACAATATGGACCTACAACGGTACTACAACACAACACTAGGTACACAATAACACTAGGTACACTAGACGTGACGTAGGGCAGTTTCGAGATGTTTGCAACACGACGACTCAACGAAGACTGAGCTCCGTCGACGCCACGCTGACCACCACGACTCTGCCAAGCGCGCCAAAATGTTGTTTTACTAAAAGCGCCACCAGATGGCGCGCTTGCGTCTCGTTTAGTGTCCGTACTATTGACCGTCTCCGACATATATACAAGCTGTTGATTTGCATCCGTGCCATATTCAAGGAGGTAATTATGCTAATGATTCTCGACCCAAATCAATAAAAAAATTGGTACGTAATTTTTTTTCTTTAATTTTTTTTCGGAATTCCGTAAATGTCATCTAGCCTTATTTAAACTTGGCGCGTGTGTTAATGGCCTTAAAACCGCGCTGCGCCCTCACACAAACGCAAACACAAAGCAAACGCAACGATCACTTATAAATTTCATTCATAAAATTGGATTACTTCTGCAATACCACGACATTACAATGACAAAAAAAGCAGTGCATATTAGTTTTTTGCCATCTACTGTAATTCCAATCGATTATATACGTATTGTATGTCCTCCTCCTGAACTATGGCACAAATGCAAATCAACAGCTTGTATTTATCAACTAATTTTCTTTATTACCTTTTTTAATTCAATCAATTATCACAGTTTGTGTATATTTAAATATTATGTTACTAAATCTATATTTTGTTTCAAACCAATACCTTAGTTTCTAGAACCATCTCCCAAGCTTCCCAGACACCATAACTCCCATACAATTAAGGTCATGACACGTAATCAGACGCGCGTGTCTCCGAGGCACGTAGGCCTCCGCCCCTTGACACCACGCGAGTGTAGGGCTCTCGTGACGGCTCGAGAGTCAACACTCAGCGTCGGCAAATACCCACGAAATTCCTTTTGTTTGATGCGATGGGAGATAAAAGGAAAAGTAGTGAAGGGTTTTGGGAGCAGTGATGGGGAATTTGATGTTTTTTGGTGTGATAGGCTATTTTTTTAGGTACATATGTTTATAAATAATAAACTATGGTGTGTATAGTTTGCTGTGATAGATGTGAGCTATGTAATGTATATTGCATACTGTGTAATGCAATTAAAAGAGGTATAATACGTATACATAGGTAAGTTTGTATGTTTAAAAGTGATTTTTTCTGAATGTCTGTATTACTAGGATTTCTTGAGTATTAACAACATATAATATATAATACTGAAGTTTTTTCCCAATAGTAGCATAAATCTAGCGACCAACACGAAACATGTCGTGTTTTGTTTACTGTTCATAAAGTCTGGTACTTGACGAAAAGAGGGTGACCTATCTACCTGCCTAATCCTTCGGGAAAAACACAAGTGACAACTTATATTTGTACAAAAACTTCAAACAAAAATGTCCAAGAAATCCCTCAAAGCATGCACACCATACTGCAGAGTACTAGCGGTTTTAATTCCGGCACATTCTGACACAGACACCGGCGGAATTAAACCGCATTCAAGTCTGTAACACTGACAACTCAAATAATACGCGTTACAAAGAATAATCATCATATTCTGCAGTTGGCACTGCTAGAAGCTTTATTAAATGGTGCTATTCTACCTCCGTGCTGAGCTGAGTGAGCTCACAAACATGTTCCATGTTCCTTAATTCGGGAACAGCGTGAATATTTGCCGAGCTGTGATAATGTGTACTACGGTTTAAACTGCTACGGCGTAGCACTGTCGCCGCTACGTCGTAGCTACGATCGTAGCACAGCTGAACGTGACATCATTATTTGTGTTATTGCATTCTGTGGAGTATTTAGTTGTCTCTTTTAGTAAATTAAATGCACGTTTTAGATAGTAAAATGTCCTGTTAAATCACTGTGTAGTTCTTGTATTTTAATTATGTTGCAAATATTCTCTTCTACGAGTTATTTTATAGCACTTTGTTCTCAAATCAAAGTTACCCTTGAGCGCTCATTAATCAAAGCAGCTAAACAGTCAGATTCATACATAAATAGAGGATATTAACTCTCAGATACCTCATGATGAATAGCCGGAGACGCCACAAAACAAATGAACGTTTGTTACTCATTTCGTATTCAGATTCACTCGGGATTTTAGATACGAAGAGATTTGTGATTTGGTAATTAATTTGGTACGCGTAAATCGGATAAAGAGAAATTCGACTTTAGTTATTAATTCTCTAAGTAAACAAACAAATAAATCTTTATTATCATCAGCCTGTTCGATTTCTAAATATGTACTTAAAAATGTGTTTTTCAGTATTATCCGTTACAATTGAGAAATAGCTTTTAATTTTTTTAATGCTAAAATTTCAATTGGTCTGTATTCGTTAATTTGTATGTAAACCTCCAATGGACTGACTTAGATGAAATTTGAAAATGGCGAGACCATCGAAACGGTTACAAGCTACTCTTTATACGGGAATATGTTATAGATTTATGTCATAAAGCATTTTTTTCCTGCCATATATTCACGCTACTTCTCAAAAAGAGTAGATCCCTGGAGACATTTTGATTTCTCATTGAAAGGTTGTTGTTTGAAGTTTATTCATCTTGATTAATATATTGTGCGTTACAATATAATTCGCGTTGAAACTGAGGAATCATTTCGAATTCAAAACGAAACGCCTTTCAAAGGGTTTCAATTATATGAATTGTTTTTGAAAGTTTAGTTCGTTACTGTGGATTGAAGATGGGAATATGGATACTTTTAAGTTTGATTAAATAGTAGGGACTTTACAGGAATTTAAAATTACCTGTATGATTTAAGTACAATTTATTTTCGATCATATTATTACACTATACATATATAATTACAGCCTTAAAATACTTACTCTTAAAAAAATAAAATACTATAAACAAAAATAAGAATACACGTTGCAACAGAACATTGAGTAAGCGTCGATTGCGATTGCGTATTCCTCCGCATCACTGCCCTCCGGAAACGTACCCAGAAGACTGGCTGCATTGCCACGTTGAATGGCAATGCTAATTCTTTGTCCAAAAAATAAGCCAGCCCTATGGTTATATGTAGATATTAGTTAAATTTTTAGATGTGATAATATTTTTTTCGTGCCTAAGATTTAGCCGCTGTTGTTAAAACAGCCAATGACTTTAAAGGCTGAGCCGATGTTAAGGAAATTTATCCAAGAACCATCGCCGTAATAATCCAGAATTATCTCTCGATAATAATTTTATTTACATACATAACAATAAACATTGAATTCGCGATTTTAAAACTGTCGACTCAATGTCTAATTGTCTTCAAAACAAACATTTTAATCCAAACAGTCACCAAATACTCCTATTTTAATCCGATATATTATTAACAAATATTACTAATACTATGTAGTTAGTAATATTGTGGGCAGCGATTCAATATGAGCCGACTGTTTGAGCTAGACCGCAGCTTATTTGCGGTTATCGAACGCTTATAATAACAAGACTGGTTTAACGTTTAGCTGTGTATATGATATTTAGTGTGGTGGTGATTTTATTTGTCGGATAAAGGGTGTAGTTTACCCGTGAAGTGTTATTCTGAACTACACTTTTGAGAAAAAAATATTTTTTGTAAATATATAATCAACTGAGCTTACCACTGCTAGTATTTTTGGATTAACAACTGTATCTAATATTAAAATTTTGTTTGAAAGAACTGCAAAACTGATCATTTTCCTTGCAATAATCTAGAACATTCTCCCATAGGAACACTCTACTTTTATATATTTGTATGACGCTAAGTAGCCTCTTATTTACTTCCTGATACTCACAAAAATACATCCTTATAACAACCTCATAATATTATTATAACATACAGGTCCCTATTAAGTTAATTCTCAGTAACCGTATTATCCAATCATCGCAATGCTTCGGCGAACATCGGCAATTTTCGGCAATGTTCGGCATTGTTCGGCTAACCTCGGCTAAGTCACGGAGTGTCATGTTATCGGCAAATTGATCGGAAAGTGTCGGCAGTAAGTGACTGCTGTTTACGATAACGTTAGCCTTTTTAATACCCATCTTTTTTTAACCCTTTTTTTCTATAAACATATAGAAGGGCGAGATTGGATGCAAGCGGAGGCAAAATTGCAAGTTAAAGGGTAAAACCATTTTATGAGTCATTAGCTGGATGTCTTAATTTAAGATTCTCGTAAAACCACTGAGTTTACCCAGCTTGTAGCATTGATTAAAATATAATTAAAATCGTTTCAAAATATTGGCCCTAGGACGATCGAAAAAAAGTTACTGCAACAAGCCCAAAGTACTGTATCAATCCCAAAAAGTACCATAGTAAAATCAATTCCAAATCATGCTTATCCCGTACAACGTACACCCGACCAACTGCAGGTCACTTCCTATTATTAATACTAATTATAAACTAAACACATACGTATTAATCCAATTAAGCTTATACGTGGCCAACGGGGCGCCGGGCGAGCTTATCTTCCGGCAAAGCTGGGCAAACATTGGCCCGGCATTATATGGCAAATGGCAAATTGATTGGCCGCACAATGGAGATACTTTTGATTGCCTTTATATATGAGTAGATGCGATTATTTCTGCCTCGTGTACCATTTATTGGCGATTTTGTTTTAGTGGCTTGTGTTTCTGTAAGCTTTTATTGGCTGTGTCTTTTGATGATTAACTTGAGGGGTGTTTGCTGTGATGATTTTGATCCTTATGTTCCCCATTTTCATGAGGTGTAGATAGTTTGCTGAGAAAGTTTTTATGATGCCTGGGATAGACCTAGGAAGACCCCGTAAAGAATATAGAAATATAGGACCACGCTAGGTGGACCAGCGGCCATATTTAAATACCACTTGCATCAGAAAACAAAGTCATAAATACATGTATTATTTTATCATAATGAGCTATAGAAACGATTCAAGTCAAGAGGCAATCTATTACAACCAGAGAGATAAATGCAGATCGTTTTCCCAAAAGTATCACTGAACCAGCCCACTAATTTCAATTAACCAAATCCGGAATCACTCCGAACCAAATCGGTAGCGATTTTTCACACCAACCAAAACCTTTTCCTTCCCAGCTTCGCAGTATTTATATGAAGATGTCTAGTCTAAATACAATCCGTTTTACGCTCTTTTTGTGGACGTATTTCGTCCGTAAATCACTCTGTTAACGTCCATTTTATGGGCGTAAATCTCGTCCGTGTAATATGTGAAATTTACGCCACTGTTGATGGCAGCTAAGAGGAGTAGGGGCAATAAAAAGTAATAAGGTTTTATTGTGGTGTTATTAATGGGAGGCAGGAATGCTGTGTTAAAAGGTATGGCAGATGGTAACTAAAATAAGTATAGGCTGTTGGTTGGCTTTTACTTTGTGGCAATCGAAAATATTATATTTTTAAGTAAGTTGCCTTAGTTTTTTCTAGTCTAAACATATATGTAAGGTCTAAATATTTTTGTAAATAAAGATTTCATGGTTTTCTTTTTTAAAAATACTGTAACGGATATGTTTGATCATTTAACAACTCACAGGAAATACGTACACAGTCTAATATGTTATAGGTAAGTTTGGTGTCAGCATTTCCCTATTACCTAACCTTGTTATTCGCAAGACAATAACACTACCACACAAAACTACAAAAAATAATTCATATAAATGACAGATTTATAAAATAAACAGGTAAACCAAAGCTCACAAAACCGCAGGAAGAAATAAACCGTATTTGCATATTTAGCGGCATACGTTAGTGAATAAATTCATGGTATATTTGTAAAACAAAACACTTAATTTAATTAGGATAACATCATGGATTAATTTGTGGCTGCAATTAGCACTGATCATTTTAGTACCACAGGCATAATCGGCTTAAACAATTGTATGTCTAATTCGTTTAATTGAAATGTATTCTGTGAGGTGCGTTTTACACGTAATTATTTTTAAGTAGGAGTTTATTTTTATTTGATTTTTTCTTACATCTTTTTACTATTAAAAGAGTAACCATGGAGTTTCTTGCCCGTTCTTCTCCATAGGAAGCTACTTTTGGAATAGGCAACTAGAATCAAACTTAGTTATATTTTTGACGTTCATAAGTGCTTGTAAAGGCCTAAATGAAATAAATGATTTGACTTTGACTTTACTTAAATCTTTTATATTAATGTACTTAGCGATAAACATAAGTATAACCTAACTATCTACACTATCTCATTCTCAGAAATTAAACGATGAACAGAATATATTATTGCTTTCTTACTAATAGAGTACTTACTAAATAGTCAAAGATGTTGGTTTGAATTACGGTCTAATCAAATGTATAATTGTTTGCATATTATAGAGCATAAAAAGGAAAGCCAGTACAAAAATTACTCTACAATATTCTTTAAAAGACAACATTAGCAAGTTTTCTTTTTGTAGAAAAGTTTAATGCAATATCTACCCCAAAACATTTCAAATAGACACCACTATCTATCAAACTCAACTCAGGCACGAAAAAATCTAAAACAACAAGACAAAAAATGACATTTCCATAAGCGAATGCATTGAGAAGGTACGAACTTTTCTCTCTGTGTAAAATACTTGGTGAGAGCACAATAGCACAGTGATGACACCTATCTGTGTATCTGTACCAGTCGTACCTATACCTTTGTACCACTTGTACCTACGCCTTTGTACCAGGCATGACGTCATCTGACTATGAACTATGTATGCTAGATAGTGCAGACGATCCAAGACTTGTTTGTGTGGTATATTTTTAATCAGACGCGGTACGCAGTAAGTTTTGAAATAGTTCTTTGTTTTTATTTGTGTTGGAATCGGAGTTGTTGGGTGAAGGAGTGCGAGTTATGGTTTTATTTATTTTATGGGTGAAGGTTTGGTACCTATTTATTAGCATACATTATAACATAGCATATGCAGCATTCCATTATTTTTAGAATAGTTTAGAGTATAAAAGGTTTATAACGTTTGAATGCCAAGAGAGACAAAGACGTATACCAAGTACTCAATTAGATATTGGATTTGCAAACTGTCCTCCAAATAAGTGTAGGAAAATACAGATAAAGGTGTAGGACGCGAAGGCGCCACTAATGGAATTGCGACGAGTACCCTCCAGTATGTAGGTACACGATTTCATAGCAAACAGCCGAGAGCTCGTACAATATTCATCCGGTTTAAGCCGCGGGGAGGAGATAAAGTAACTCTTAAAAACACTTTCATAACTTCAATTCATCCGCTGTAGTACCGCCTAGGCTCTGCGGCTGTTTTGCACTTTTATTTGACTAAGAAAGTAGCACCGCAATGCTCAATGAATTCTCTGTACGACGCCAGCATTCAACCCACCCGCTATTGTGAATATTAATCACGACTTTAAAATAAAACGAACCTGTTTATGAAACGTTACACTACTACACAGAATGCTTTTATAACAGAGTGCACTAAAATGCTTTTCGGTGTTCCAATTTATAAACACACACGATTCCAAATATCTTTATTCAATGGAATAAACTGTTTACTAGTCTTCGAGAAAATGTTGTTTACGTAAATTCGGAAATAAACTAATTTATTTCAAGAGCAGCGTTTGATACAGCACGTGCAAGTAATGACGTTAGTGAATGGAGCGCTGATGCAGTGTTTGTTGTTGTTTCAGGTGGCAGATAACATTAGAGAATGGCGTCACCGGGGCGCGAGTAGTGTGAGTGAGTGCGAGTGTGCGGCGATGTGGCGGGCGCGCGCGTAGCCTGCGCGGCATGGAGGAGGACGAGAGGAGGCTCTCGTTCCCGCCGCCGGCGCCGCTCAACTCGCCGGGGGAGGAGATCGATGGCTCGCGGCTGCTGGGCGAGATCGTGCGCACGCTCGAGGCCACCAACCCCGAGGCGGCCGCGCCGCTGGTGGCCTCGCAGTCCCGGGATGCGCTGCACGTGGAGGGCGAGAAGCCGCGCCGGGATGAGCTGCGGATCCCGCTGGAGGGCGTCACGTTCGCGAACGAGAGCTGCGCGGGCGGCGGCGAGCGCGACGGGCCGCGCGCCGCCGTCACGCCGTTCACGCGCGAGTCGGCGCGGCGCGCGGGCTCCCGCGGCGCGCAGCTGGTGCGCGAGTTCGGTTTCATGCCGCGCCGCCGCCTCAGCGTCGAGGACGGCGCGCGTCTGCCGCGCAAGTACGAGCCCTTCCCTCCCAAGCTGTACGGACGACCGCTCGAGGAGATCGACAACTTCATTTACGATGAGGTAAGCTTTTAATCCACATTCCGCTCCGACTGCGCCACTTTCTATTACTGTATGATTACGCGGAGTAACTTTTAAATACAGCGCCTCGCTGCAGTTGCTCCATTTCACTGTCAATTCTCTTGACGTATAATAACTCAAAAGTTGCTCGTAATCATAAAAGTCTTTGTACGTTTCTCCTTTATGGAAATACGATGAAAATAGCAGTTCCAGCCGCGATTTCGTTTAAATTTTGCATATCTTTGGGAAGTCTATGCATTTTTGCTACCGGTAATAGGGCTAGCGAGGTCGGCGTTTGCATCTTACAACGTTTTATGTCTCGCAGCACGCACCTCACGTCATCATTGCGTCATGATTCACTTACTATTATATGTAGAATAGAGGAATAATATGTACTAGAAATATTTATGTTTCAAACAAAAGTTTTATGGTTACTGCGGTTTCCCGAGGCGTACTTTTAAAGTATTGGTTCAGAGTTGCTTCATATGTCAAAATTACTTGAATATTTAATAAATAAAGACAAAAATATAAAACCAAATAAAATCTTAAAGCTAACATCAACAGGCAAGCACATCCACATTACAAAGAAACACGACCCTCATTATAACCTGAAACCACCGTTTCGTCAACCCAATCCCTGCAACAGGATGGCCGTGATACCCATATTTACCACCATTTGGCCACATTAATGCCTTTTAAGACTGCTGTAACATCCACAGGGGTGCACTAACACCGCTGTGTGCTCACCGGCCATTTTACGCTGACCCCCAACAATCTATCAGCCCCCGAATTTTCTAGAAACATTTTAAAAGCCACACTGTCACGTACGGACCATTTTGTACTGGTCTCTGGACATTTGATAGGATTCTGTTCTCGTAACAAGTCGGACGATGGATCGTAAAAAATAATGACTTAACGTTCTACGTGTCGTTGTTATGAGCCTGTTAATCCGACGTAAGTGGTCACCGGACGGAATATTCAATTCAGTTTAAAAGTTTCTTTTTTATAATGGAACGAAGATTGGGGTTTTTAAATTCGTGTCGTTTTGGTCTGAATCACTATTTGCAAAAGTCACACCATTTATAGCAGTAGTTGCCTTTAAAACGTCAGGTCTATAAATAGATGAAAAAGGAACCTTATGAAGCTCGTATTTTAAAATTTCATAACTTTTTCTAGAGCACCGATAAATTAGTACTTAAAAACTACTTGAAAAGCATGAAAGCGTCTGTGCAAAATAAAATGAAACACTTTATTTATCGAGAGAAACACTTAATAATATAAAATACTTTTACAGAAGGCTATTTCCATGTAGGTAGTTTCCCACTTCAGTCTACTTACCATAGACTAAGACATCTACTGGCCGTCGTTGTTAAACATTTGCTCGGCGAGGTGCGAGGTGGCGAGGTAGCGAGCTGCGAGGTGGCGACTTATCGCGACTGACCCTAACCGGCTTATCAGATCACCACCCCACTTGTTGCACTTTCAACGTCTTATAAAGATAAAGGGTTTGGACATGTTATTCGAAATTAACAGTTTTCCTTGCAAGCTTTAATTAAAGAATACATACGTTGAAAGAAACATATACTTCTTGAACCAAACTTTGGGTAAACCATTCTTATTTATTATCCTGACTTATATCACTTTTAAACACATAATAATATTATATAAGTGCATATATTTTCTGTTCCATTGAAATATAAGACAGATAATGACACCAAAAGCAATATACTTATTTAAAAGATTAGTACACAGCATTTATTTTTATTTAACCCTGTAAATGATCGTATTAAATAAAACTTGCCAGTCCCAATACCCCGAAACATATTACACAACATAAAACTAGTTGCATAAACCCAGACCACGTTTTGGTAAGCTCGCTTCCATTTCTTTGCTCCATCCACTTTCGTAGTGCTCTCAATTCGAGTGGCCAGTCCAGGGTTCTTCTTGACCCTCAAGAAGGTACTTTAGCTTTCCAAAACAGTATAGACTCTTCAGTGGTTCCGTGGAGCTGCCAAAGAGCTCTTTCAGCGAAATCGACGGGGGTAATGAATTGATATTAGTCGGTTTAGGCTATTGTTTCGTTTTTGTGCTGTTTCATGAAGTTGTTTCGGGTTTAAAGGGCTTTTATTATGTATTGGTTTGGTAGTTAGGAAGATACGGAATTAAGATTTAAGTGACGTAAAATGGAACTGAGGATTATTTACAAAAAATCAAAATAATATGCATCTTAATGAGAAGTAACTTCAATATAATCGAATATTTTTTGAACTTATCGACTTTTTTAATCCGTCTTAGTTACATACGGAGGTTAACCTAGGAGTTAAAATGATTTCTAGTTTAAACCCTCTAGAGATCATCACCAAAATGTGTGAAATAAACATAAGGTGTGTCAATCAATTAGTCTGACAAACAGTCACAAAGACAGCGTTCCTTTTTAATCCACCGCTTACTATCCCAAGTGCCGTGTCATCAGGTCATAATTAAAAAAAAAACTCCTCGAGCAAATCGCCAACTGTCGTAAAAGTTAAATCACCGAGTTTTGGACGGAAAAGTCGCAATCGGCGCCGTTTAATTTATTCCGGAAAGTCGGGTGTCACTCAATAGCCTGTTGTTCCAAGTGACTTAAGGCTACTAGAGTTGCCACTGTACAAATAACAAGAACGAATGTTGCCAGTGAATAAAATTTTATGTTCTGTCTGTTTTTTCTTAACACTACAATAGCTTTTTTTCTTTCTTTTTTTAACGTTTTTTTTTATGTGCTTGATATTGTTTTAGTAATTGTGTGTGTCGGAAAATAGTGCCGGTGTAAACTAACGTGTAGCTAACGTGTTTATCGCATACGTTTTTTCTCTCTTGGGAAATTTAGCGAACGTTCGACAAGCAACGCTGAAGATTGGAAATAAAACGATGAATTGTGTAATACCTGTTTGTAGTGGTACATATTCTGTTGTTGTATAATACGATTGATTAATCGTTTCTGTTCACGAAGTGTCAAGTTATGTTATACTTGTAGATGTACTAATACAGGAGAAGAAGCGATTAGGTTCATAGCGAATAGTGTATTCCCCTTACACACTGAGTACTGAATAAATAGATTATTATAATTTATCAATAGTCCAAAGACATTTAAAGTGAATACAAATATCTATCACATCTATCGTTACTGTGAGCTTAACAAACGTAAATCAAAATTTTCAAATAATTCATCCAAAATGCAGAGTACGTAAAATATGTATCATGGTGACATAGCAGGAAAAAATATCACCCGAGTATTGGTTGTAGATATAAACTTTCACTCGCCAAATGAACCGAATAACACTTTGGAACAACGCCAAAGTTGCAAAACCCATTTTGGAATTTATAGGACCATTTATGAATGTCAGTTTTTGATGGCGGAAAATGCATGAATGCATTCTGCAGTTTTGGGTAACTAAATGATCGCAGAAAGTTACAGTAATATTATTAGAAGAGTTATTTTTAAATAAGAATCTTTACTATTAATTAATAACAAGAAAGTTATACACATATACTTAATTAACTATTTGTCAAAAAACTCATCCGTATCGCTGTCAGTGAGGATCGTGCCCAAAAGGCTGGCTGCATTGCCACGCCGTTTGGAAAATCTACTCAATATTACAAAATATATTGGATCTATAAATAAAAAACTGGAAACGCCATTCTAATGTCAAAAACATTACTTACAGTCGCATGCAGCAGCCTTAAAATAGTATACGTTCGAGTCAAATATCATTTTACATAACAGATATTTCATTGTCAATATATATAGACACTACGTTATTTGTAGTCAAAATGGAATCCGAACATATTTTTGTGTCAACTGGCGATCTTTTTGCAGGAACAAAATAAGAGTTAGCGCATTCATTTTCGTTAAAAAGCTGGTATAGAAAATGATTCAACCGGATCGTGTAGTGTTGTACCCATCTTACGGCGGATATGAGTCAGCAATGAGGATAGAGAAGTACCGGGATACGGATATTTGAATCCAACGGTTAAATCCCAGTAAAAGCCTTTAAAGAGGCTGTAAAACTGTCATTGTGTCACGTAATGCGTTTCCTCTGAGCTAAGTAACTTCCCACGGCGGAGGCACATCGTGATTCGCTTTTGTTTTGTCTCAGAATATTTAAACTTCGATCTCATTTACAAATCTCCTATGACTATTTACAACTTTGAAGCTCAGTCCCTAATTAAATATTCCCCACACTTCGCCCATTTTGACAGTTGCTCGTATCACATTAAACACAAGTAATTTGTGGATACCCACATTTTATTGCCCTCGGTACGGACTCCAGAAACAGACTACAATTCAGTAGATTTTACGAGCGTATTAACATAGTCAAGCGTGGTTACTCGTAAGTATATACAGTATAAATATAGGCAATTTTACGATAAGGCTTAGTACGGGCGATATCGATAGGTTAATCGCTTAAACCGCTTTCGACTCGGCTGCATTTAATACCGATATTCGCGCTTACATTTCATCTGCCTACAAGCATGTAGCTCGCACAGCAAAACACTTTTAAGCGCTTAAAAATTATCTTATTATTCATCGCTCGTACGCTCGCGAACACTTTAAAAACTAATTACGGTTCGCAAAGTTGCCAATTAAAATGCTAAAAGTTAAAAGAAAGACCGTTCAGTTTAATGTATAGGGATCCACTTTATATCAAGTGTTGCCTAAACTTAGGTTGCTTTTACGAGAAGTAGGGGGAAATCTATTAGGTAGCTCCCGTACTCTTGCTAGATTTATGTTCAGATGTGCTGGAATTTGTTCGTTTTATGTTACGTGTTGCAAAGCTAAAAATCTTTTAGGACGCTTGATTTTTTCTGTGGTTACTTAAGTAGATTGAGCTTATTTGTGAAAGACTCGAAATACATTTAGGTTGGAGTTTATTAGTGCCACGTTTAATTCAGATTACTGTCGGCTTGAAGTAAGTTAAAAACTTCATTTAGTCTCCATGGAGAGAGCAGTGTATTTCAGTTCATTAGTCCATATTAACATTACTACCAAATTATAAGTCATTAACAAATAAAAGACATCTCTAACACAATACAGCACAAAACTCCTTTAGCAGTCGAAACGCAACAATTCTCAGTATAATACACATCATTAAGCCGGGCTTATTCACAGCCATCGGCTGGTGTTGCCTGTTGAAGTATACGCGGACATTCAAAGCAATTTGTTGAGCCTGTCACAAGCAGAAACCCCTTATGTCGCCTTGCGTTGGCTTTTGGCACTAAACAGATTTATACAGAAGCTTTATTACGTACGCTGTGATACATAAATTGAGGGGCGGTCGTTTGGATTCCGTGATGACTGTTGGTTTCTTCTCTGTTTGTGTTTTAGAATATGTTCTTGTCAGCTTTGTTTCTATTTAAATCAAGTTATAATGAAATAATGCTCGATATTCCACGATGAAATATAATATTTCCTCTATAAAGATTATCATACGATTATTTCAATAATCTTATTGCTTTCGGCTAAAAAAGTCATCCTTATCATATAGAGATCAATAAAAAAATGTTTTTGTCTATATTAGTCCATTCTTGTTAAAATGTTTAGAACTCAAAACAAGTCTTCTGTCAATAACATTACTTTTCAAAACCGCATTGCAAATACGTTTCAATATTTCAGCTTCGTCTTCAAAACCCATATTTCCACGTTGTCACGACTGTTGGTTTTCTGTTCGTTCGTTTTGGTAAGATTTGTTTAGTTTTATTCGTTCCCTGGAAGCCCGTGACATGTTTTACAGGAAGCTGGGATTTGTTTCGTGAATCTCTGCGGACCCCGCAGATTTTATATTTCATTATTACTGCGCTGTGGTGTTGTCGTGACCCGAAACGTAGGCTCGGGTTCCCTGTGTTTTTTTAATTGTGATGATGGACATTTTTGAAGCTAAAAATAATGGGTGTGTTGTATGAAGTCTATATGGGTATTTTTTTTGTACAATATGGGTATTGTTCGGTGATCATATTTTAGGTGGGGTTTATAAAGGCCGAGATAGGTTTGCTGATATGCATGTATGTTAAGTTTTACGTTCGTCGTGATTATCTACTGTTTACTATGCATATAAATACCTAGGTATGTGTTTTTATAAGTTCTCGAAAACTCTTCTACTGGCTCAGTTCAAATACAAAACACCAGCCTAGTGACAATAAATTCTTAACCTTTATTAAGTGATTATTCACCAACACCCCATTTCTTTAAATAGGTAAATCACAGAAAAAAAACATACTGACGCAACACATAATTCAACAAAAACACACAGCCACAGACTATGAAATATGAAGTAGAGGGACAATAAAATGCCCCGATAGACTATCGTTACCTATTTAGTAGCAACTAAATAATGTCCCTAGTATCTTGTCATGGATTTATTCCTTCTACGGTACCGTTCGATGTCGTAAACTGTATTTTAAATGAGTGCCACAGTGTAAAATAATGTCGCTACCTGGATATCGGAAAATTCCGTGAGAATATTGTGTATTAGGTAGAATAATTTTAAATGGTACTTTTCATTACATATACACACACTACAATTAAAATGCTTGAACTAAAATTTTTAAGGTTAAGGATTTTCTGTTGTTAATAATTTCAAAGTTTAGGTATACGAAACAAACAAAATAATAACAGTAACCACTACAACTGCTCTTAAAATAACGAGATACATGAATAACCGACATTTTCCAATTTTACCAATAACATTTTATTACACACACAGTTTTATTTCAAAAAAATAAAATTGTCACACAGGCTAAGTAAAAAACCAATAGCACTCAATTGAAAACTGAGCAATTACATTTATTATTCAAAGCTGCAATCAAAGTATCGAACTCTGCAACGAAATATTTTAACGTCTATTTCGATTCGTATCTATATTGATAGTTTGTTTTTTTTTCACTGGTATGCTGTATTTATTTAGTCTGTGGAATGGACATGTTCGGGAGCTAGAAGTTCCTTTAGACAATTTAAATTTAGCACCAACGCTTGACACGGGATACTCGGATGAACGAACACGGACCGTCTCCGAGTTCCTTACACTAAATCGAATTGTAAGCTGCAAAAGCTGTACTTACATTAATTTTGCGCTGAATTTTTGCTACTTTATCGCATTTTAAGCGTCGTTTTATTTTCTTTTGAGCATTTCCTCCACGGTTTTACGATTGAACATCTTACGTTTTCGGATATAACTCGATTGATTCCTACGGTCTTTTATTGATCGTTATTTTTATTGCTTTGGTAAATAAACAAATTAATTTGTTTATAATACATATAAACGACAATATCTATATAGGTTATGGAGCTTTATTAAGCTTGTTAACACGTTTTGACATGTTAATCAAGACCTTGAACCCCTTGACATTTGCATCTGTCAGTTGTCACCCATCAACTGCTGTGAATATAAATGAAGTTAATTGGCAACATTCAACCCGTCTTCGGTCTACATTCGCGTCACGTTTACCGATATTCCTATAATATCATTTGCAAGTTCTGCGTAACATTTCCATTGTTATGGTGGAAAAGTAATATTAAAACAAAAGCGGTGCGCGCCATGCCGGAAGGTTGCGGGATCTGGTAGCAGCTTTAATTCATCCCTCGGCAAAGGGAACACTGTGGAATATTAAACAGATACTCCATTCATCTTCGTTCTGCGACCCAGATATCACTCTCTTAACAAGCCAGTAAATATCTTCTATAAGTTGGAAGTGTGGAAAAAATTGTGATTTGACGCTTGTACCTAAATGTTGTCACTCGAATAAATATGTAAAGGTTGATTCGGCTTACTTCATGCAGAAGATATTTATGCGATTACGAGTTTACCTATGCTTAACTTTCTAGGTGATCGATACAAAGTCAGAAGTCGCTTGTGTTTAGCAGTGGGATAGTAGATTATTAGATGAAATGATCTCTAAAAATACATATTATAGATGCTAAGAATAAACACTTTTGCGCCAAAAGAACCTTTAGCTCAGGTTCTTTCAGGTTCAGCCTGAGAAAGGACATAGGCTACTTTTTACCTCTGCGTAAAATTGTTGACCCGGGTGGAAACGGAGGGAACAGCTAGTAACACATAGATACATTTCTAGAAGTAACACAAATCTTCTATTGTAAGTGTGTAATTACTATTTCTAGTTTATAAACAACTTAATCTTCAGTTTAAGGTAAAATTGACGAGCACACCGCCGCAAGCTCTCAACTGATATGCGAGGTACCGGTAGTTTTGTCTCATCTCTCAGAGACGAATTATTATAGGTATTGTATAGTGCATGCGTCAATTAATAGAAAATCAGAGAATCATTTTTGACTAGAGATTTCGAAAGAGTTTTTCTAAACTTTTTGTCCTTGCCCACAATTTTACTGTAGTTTTTGCAAATATGAATTTACTTAATCAACATAGCGTCTGCATAAGGCATGCGTTGCAAACGAAAAAAATAATACAGTAGGTTTCTATGGAATGATGACATCTAAAATATAAATTAGTAGTCCAGAATGTCACATTTTAGAATAAATTTTCGGTATACCATAGACACATTTTCGTAACAACATTAGTTTCAAAGTACTTAACCATTTTTGTACATACCTAGACTTTTTATCTACTCATGTAGTCTAGATAATATTTAAATACTTTATTAAGGCAGAATACTAACCCTTTACCTATTTTCATTAATCCCAACAGTACAGCCATTTCTAACGTTAAGGTTTTATTTTACCCGACATCGAAAGGAAGCGTTAGTGCGAAAGATAAAATCGGCCCGTCCGTCAGTATCCGGCTGGGCTTATCAGCTGAACTTAATTCAGCACAAAGCTTACCTTTGTTTAATACCTGCCTTGTTGAAACGATAGCCGTGTAATTGAAACAGCTATGTTATCGGCCCGTGTAAGTACTAGGAGTGCAGGATTAAGAAGAGATATCAAGTCTAGTTAATGTATGGCTGTTTCGTTTTTAGTTGAATTTATTATTGTTGTAAGGTATGAGTTCGTACGCGTGTACTTGTACTGGGAGTGCAAGATTAAGAAGAGATATTGAGTTTTCGTTATTGTACGGGCGAGTTCATTTTTGTGGTAAGGTATGAATTCGTCATTAGACGATCAATTTGGTATGTTTTATAAACTTCTACAAAAGAAAAAGAAGAGCTGATCATCCTAGTTCTTCTCTCAATGATAACTGAAAGCAGTCACCATAGCCGAAATCGGCAGGGAAGTATATAAACTTCTACAAAAAGGCATAGCAGCTGTGCTTTGCTTAATGCCTGCCTTGTTAAAACGATAGCCGTGTAATTGAAACAGCTATGTTATCGTGTAAGTACCTACCTACTAGGAGAGCAGGGTTAGGGAGAGATATTGAGTTTTAGATAGTGTACTTGCTGTTTCGGAAAGTTTTGTAAATGAAAAATGCTTTTATGTTTTGGTAGGTAACAGAATTTAACACCCAGCGTTGTTTTCCGCAACAAAAGGACAGAGTGTATTAAGGGCAGTTCAATATGCTATTATAATATCATGGCGAGCTAACAAATCTTTACGAATGTCAATCAATAAAATAAGACACCATTCCAAGTAAAAAAACCAAACCAGATTTAAATAAAATCACAGTGACAAATAAAACTCAACGAGTTTCCTGAATGAAATGTCGAGAGTGAAATAATTTGTGTCTGGCGGCCTTTCAGAGCGTGTCGCCGATGTCCGCGGTGTCGTAAATGTCCGTGACACGTCCAGACACGTCCCGCTGTTGTGTACGGAAATTAGTGGCATGCAAATTATTTCTGGTTCTCATTTTAGAGGTTTGAAATTATTGACTGATGAATTTCATAATAAGTAGGATAAGTAGGATTTGTATTTTGTTTTCACTTTGTAGGAAAACCATTATATTTTAGACTTTAAGAATAAGCACTTGTTTGTTTTTACGGTCATTTACAATAGAATAGAATAGAATAGAATAGAATAGAATAGAATATTCTTTATTGTACACCAAAGAAACATAGACAAGGACATTACAAACAAATACGTGTGAGTACAACAGGCGGTCTTATCGCTCAAGAGCAATCTCTTACAGACAACCTTTGGATGGAGTCGATTTTAAATAGATAGATTAGGGTAGTAGGCGTACGAATAATGATTCTATCATTATTCGTATATGAATCATATTTCTAGATTTATTAATCATCAATCAAGCATCAAATCTATTTAGTATTTGTTACACGTGAGTAGACTTAGATGAAGTTCTGAATTACCTGTCTTTCTTTAAATACTGATGCTCTGCGAATTTTCTGTCTCCATTTCTAGGATTATTCTCACAGGGTATTTAGTAAAATAAATATGTACTTACATGTAGGGTAGCTGTTTGTAACTAATATATCAAGACGACCAACACCTTAGTCTGCCCGTGACCATGGATGCTGTAAAGGATCCGAAACGTCGGGATTAAATAATATTAATATAACGCGATAAAATCCGTAAAAGTAGTTTTATTTAAATGTCTAATATTCGCGTAAGTGTCAGAAATCAATATGTACTTACATAATTAAAAACTTATTTACATATCATATTTGCTATTGTGTTTCAATCAATGTGGCCGTCTTCACAGTCACAGAAAACAAACAATTGAAAATCACCAAATCGCCTCCCAAAAATTCTACGTAATTATTCCAACAGATTCACAGTTCAGAGATTATTAATGTTCACAGATTCGGGGGTAGATAGGGAAAAGATTTTTTCCTTTGCGCCTTGTCCGTTGAAGCGAAAGCGTTTTATTCGGAACGATCGAGATTGTATTATCTGGGGTAACAGCTGACTTTTATTACGAGGGTCCAATTTATAGATTAAGGTATTTATGGCTATTTTCTGCAGGTTTTGTAACTTATTCACGCGAAGTTTTACTTGGGAGTATAGATGTTTTACAGGGAAGGAGATACTGTGAAAATATGGATTATAGATTCAGTAAGTAAAGTTTTTATCAAACTTTAAAAGGCGGTTAAATGTTTTACTACTCAGTTTTGATTTTTAAGAGTTGAGACCTCAAAACAATTTCTCCTTCACATTCAACATTCAATAGAATACAAATAAATGCACTTAGCAACACCGACCATAAATTTTCGTGTCCAATAGATACGTGCACATCGCGTGACCATCACAAATAAAGTGAATGACGCCGCGTCGCACGGTTTAAAACTACCCTCAAATTCTACAACAGCTATTGGCCGTCCATGAAACCGATTTTACAAACAAAAGTATTATGTAAAGTCGGTCATCGAGACTAGTACTTCGTTTATTTTTATTTAAGCTTGTTAGTTGCCTAATGGGCCGTCTGATAAAAAAATGCTGAGCCAATATAATCGCTTGCTTGCCATGAAACATGCTAAATAGGTTATTGAGAATGGCTGATTCACTGTTGGTTAAAAATCTATAATTGACCAGTTAACAACGACTCTTATATACATATAAATTAATGTCGTCTGCCAGTGCATAATCTTCATATGCCTAGCCTTTTCCCAGTTACATTGAAGTCGGCTTCCAGTCTAACGGTACGCGGTTGAGTATCAGTATCTACCAGTATACAAGCTGTTGATTTGCATCCATGCTATATTCAAGGACGTAATAATGCTAGATTCTCAACCCAAATCAACAAAAAAATTGGTACGTATTTTTTTTTTAATTTTTTTCGGAATTCCTTCAATGTCATCTAGCCGTATTTTAAACTTGACGCGTGTGTTACTGGCCTTAAAACCGTGCTGCTCCCTCAAACAAACGCAAACACAAAGCATACGCAACGATCATTCATAATTTTCATTCATAAAATTGGGTTACTTCTGAAATACTACGACATTAAAATGACAAAAAAAGCAGTGCATATTAGCTATTTCCCGTCTACTGTAATTCCAATCGATTATTTACGTATTTTATGTCCTCCTCCTGAACTATGGCACAAATGCAAATCAACACCTTGTATAATAAATAGCCAATATACCTTTACTTACGAGAAATAAGAAAAGTAAGCGTTCGAAGCAACTATGAGTTCCAGGTTCCAGACATATTTCACAAGAGCGGAGTGGCGGTCCCACGGTGGGCGCCAATTTGTCAGCGCGAGCCATCTAGATGAATTAAAAAATAAGTTTTTATTTCACGTTGGAACACTTTTTCTGACTATTAAGACTCATTTCAATTAATTGAGACTGGTGTGGGGAAAGTTTTAATATTTTCAGAGTTTTTATTTTATTTTAAAAAGCGGTGTGCCGTTAGAATTTAATTAAAAAACATGAACTTGGTTTTGTTATGATAGCCATAGCGTTGCCACATCACACTCCTGTAAGAATAAGATTTTGCCATCGTTGTTGACAGAAAATACTTTCTACCGACTACCCTAGCTTCGCAGACTATTTTTCAATTTTTTCATAACCAATTCAATTTCCTCATAACCATGCTTGCAAAATTTAACTAAAATACACCCTATTTAAAGACCTGTCTAGGCGGCTGGTTGACGCTTCTCGTGACCAAAAGGCTGGCTATTACCTCGGACAAAGGATCAGCATGGCCATCCAACGAGGTAATGCTGCCAGCCTCTTGGGTACGCTCCCAGTTGACAGCGATGGGGATGAATTTTTTGACGCCTTTTAGATATAGTGTATATATATATATATTATTTTTTTTTGTTCTACTAGGAAAGTTTTTTTTTGTGTTGTAAATATGTATATAATGCTATGATTCAAGATATTAAATGATATACTAAAATACTATTTAAGATGCAGCAATTTAGGCATTTTGTACTATATACTTAGATGCACCGATATTTTTTATTATCAGAAGTAGATGACGATGAATTACAATAATTTTAGTACACAAAATAGATGATATTAATGATGTGTTACAATATTTTTGGTACACAAAATATCGTGCTTAAAACGTACAAATTCCAAAAAACCACTGGTACATTATTTACAATTAGTTGCTGCGAACAAAAAACTTCGATTCAGGTCGTCCATTGTTTATATAAGCATTGTTCCGCTTTTGTATCGCGATTCGTATTTTAAGTATTCTATGCTCTGTCAGAAGGAATATTACAGCTTAAAATATTGTATATTTTTGGTAGCGTTTATGTATCAAAATTGTTTTTAAACGTTAGAAATTGAATATTGGATAATTTTTACATTCATCTTTTACACAGTAATATCGATAGGATATCCCATTCCACTTTTGCTTTCTCTGGTTAATTAAATATTACCTAGATAATATTTTCCTAAATTAAAATGTATGTAAATGGTGTCATTTTCACCGTTTCTCTATGGGCTATGCTCGGCATTTCTCTGAGGGATCGCATCAGAAATGAGGTAATCCGTCAGAGAACCAAGGTCATCGACATAGCCCACCGAATCAGCAAGCTGAAGTGGCAGTGGGCTGGCCATATTAGCCGAAGAACCGATAACCGTTGGGGTAAACGAGTTCTAGAGTGGAGACCACGCCTCGGCAAACGTAGTGTAGGACGTCCTCAGGCACGGTGGAGTGATGACTTGCGCAAGACGGCTGGCAGGAGCTGGATGCGAGAAGCTGAAAATCGATCTCAGTGGCGTGCACTTGGAGAGGCCTATGTCCAGCAGTGGACTGCGATAGGCTGATGATGATTCACCGTTTCAGGCACAAAAAATATCTAGACACGCGGCAAGCCAAGTTCAAGCAAAAGTAGATATATGTATAGTAAAGAAAGACCAAAAGTTATTTATTTAGCACGTGCAGTACCTAAGCCTGCAAAAATTTTGGAAGAAAAAAGCCCTATATACATAAGTGTAAGTAGATATTCTATGTTAAACATGAGACTCTCATTCACATGTTTGATGCAGTATATAGGTGTTGAGGTAGGTCATAGCTACACATGCGCGCCGAAGCCATGCATGTTTCATGCTGCAGTTGAGAACTAGGTGCCAAGGAGTTACATTCACTGGAATCTCCTGATTATACCTATTCCGTTATATGTTTTAAAGGAAAAAAATACATATAAATTGTGTGAAAGATTAGTCTTAATCTGAATACTCAATTAAAAGAAAGCTTATTAAGTTTTTGTGTAGTATTGGTTATTTTAAGGATACTTAAAAATATACAAATCTAGAGCAAGCTTAAGATAAAAATACATTTAATGGGGATAAAAAGTTCTTTGATAAATATTAAGTCAAGAAAATGAATTTCAAATTATGTCCTATTTTAAGATTTCTAAAGTAGTAATTTTATTTTTGAAACATCTACGTTGATCTTCATTAATAAGTACAGAAGAAATTGAAACGTAAATAGGTACCTACGCGCAATTTTCTGTTTACAAAATAATATCCAGTTTCTAGTATTTCTCTTTGTTAAGCTGCGTGGGTCGGAATGAACCTAAGAATGAACCGCCCACACTGGCATGTCTCTTGGGTGGCGTTGTTAAAATTTACAAAATAATATGATAAAATGTTACAACCAGTTTATGGATAGAAATGCAACTTTTAATACTGGGTAAGTAGGTATTGTTTAATTAATGCAGGTAAGCGAGTTTCCTTAGCATAAGAGATGTCAAATACAAAAAAAGAAAATTTTAAAGATCTGCAAATATGTTGCTTGCATCTATTTATTAGTCTCAGTCAAGGATTTTCTCATTTTATTAAGACTAACAGTTTTTTTACCTTTTATCACAAACGCGGATGCCGAAAGAATAATTCAAATTTTATTCTTATTGTTAAGTTTAAAACTGCCACTTTCAGTATCATCACTTTATATCCGTGTTCCGTCTTTCAACGTTGCCTCCAGGGAGCGGCCCAATTTCTGTTTACAATTTATTTTCACCATTTTGTCGGTTAAGTAATGTTTATTTTAGCACGTGCTCGGTTTAAACATGTACCTAAGGCTTTCATGTTCTTTCTTTGTATGTATATATCTATTACCGATTAGATGACACAAGAACTGTTGTCTACAAAACCAGACTAAAGTCAACCAATAGAATATGGTCTGACGGTTTTTTATTACAGTTGTCGGTCCTGTCAGTCAGTACAAAAAATGCTATTTTCCCTTGTAAACTGTTCATAAGATTAGGTTCCCCTATAGCTCGTTGTTGAATAAATTGACACATTGCTATGGGAAAGTTTACATAAGAGATTTTTTTAGAGACTTACTACCTTTGGCAGTCAAATAATCTTACCAAAGGGTATGGTTGAATAAGTATAGATAAAGGATTGCCTAGTCTAGCCCATAACTTTCCCTTTAATTAGCCGGTTGAATCCGGTTGATTCCGGTTTAATCTAAAAAGCTCTCTGGATAGTATTGCCACCTCTACCCGTATAATCTGCGGCTAGCTACCGGGAATTTGTGGGAACTGAGTCTTGAGCCTAGGCTCTTATATTAGTATTTATCAGGATCCCGTTATAGGAAGGTTTTTAGTATCTAGGTCAGTAGTAAAATTATTTTAATTTGAGAGTTCGATGGATAGTACCAATTGATAAGGATGATGATGGATAATTTTCTGGTTCCCGCCTTATATGAAAAAATACCTAGACAATATTGAAATGTCACTAATCCACTTTTTTGATATACAAGGGAACACCTTTGTTGACGAGCCTATAAAAAGTACCAAAAACATTACTATTCCTATTTACAGATACATATTTCTAGCTGCATTTTGGGTAAAGGTTAAGTTCATGATATGTAAGCACAAAATGTGACATTAACACTCATCTATTTCCATTACATCTAAAAGGACAAAAAACATGAATTCATTCAGTAATATTCGAAACAAACGTACAAAATGGACACAGAACTCGGTGTGAACGAGTAAGATTTAACAATATACATCTCTAACCCGCATACCGGTGCCCAGTCATACTCGTACCTACCTCTAGTGTAAATGCATTTGAAATTACAGTCTAGTTCTGAAGCAAACTTTGTACGTATATAAGTCGTATGTATGGTACAGGTATGATTCTCAGTAGAGGTATGGTATAATTAAATTATATATTAGCTGTTTTTCGCGTTCATGGACCAGTGTTTAACACGGCATGTGATTATAAAAGGTGTACGAATGGCTTCAGCTTATTAACTATAGCTATTCTTGTATGTACCCACGCCAAGAGGGAGCTAATTCTCGCACCATGATAAAAAAGTAGCCTATGTCCTTTCTCATGGTCTAGCTAGACTATCCTATGGTGTACAAAGATTAATTCGGATTAATCAGTTCTATAGTTTTGACGTGAAAGCCAGACAGAATTTCTTTCGGGTTTAAAATATTTATGAAGAAAAAAAGATTCCATATTATGGATCTTTAGATTAAAAAGGATTAAAGATTCCATACTAAAAACCTTATGGCAAAAGTAAAACACGATCACAAAACTATAATCATAAATAAATAGAGATTGAAACGGAACTTTATTGCACACAATGTTTACAACATTTGCAGCCGAGTGCATTTACGTGCATTTTATGTGTTTTGTGTGACCGTGTCGTTAAAGCGGGTCAATGCTCATATGATGTCGCTGTAAAGACTACTAAGTAATACTGAAAAAGTTTCAATTGAAATACCATTAAGTTTTATAGGCATAGTAAGTTGGTTTACATCTTTTGATCAGCCTGGGTTTAAATGTAGGACATAAGGTTGTAAATAATTTTGGTGATCCTATTATTGTTTTATAGCATTTGAAATAGCATAACAACCTATTGGAGGGTCTCAATAGTACTACTTATTACCGTTCTTTATTTCAAAAAGTCGAGCTTTACACGGAGATTTAATGACGTAACTTCAAAGTGGAATCGTTGAAAATAAATCCAAATTTAAGCTCGTTTGTTTTGAGGGCTGGTTCTGAACTAATAATATGGTTTTTGTTATTTTTAATTTGGCGATTGACGACTTACTGATGATATATAAAATGCGTTATTACTATTCAGAGGCGTACCTATGATTGACCAAAAAAAGATTTAACTTATCGTCAGGAAACTTTGTGAATAACTAATGTTATGTAGCCACAAGTACAATATAGTGGCAGAAACTGCTTCCACTAATTTGCAATTTGATTGGGTAGTGAGAAATTACAATGGACATTTGCATACGAATGCCATAGAAATACCTTTCCATACCATTCCATCTTTACTTCTATACTTATATTGCAAAGCTTTTTTTTTTATATTTACATTGGGGAGAAAGGGTAACACTTATGGTATGTCTGCGCCTTTTTCCTGACTGGTTTTGGGTTGGGAAGGTATTGTGGAGGATGTTTGAGGAGGGATAGGTTTTTTCAAATATTGCAAAGTTGATGAGTTTGTGCGTTTCCTTGGACATGCTAATCACAGCAAATAATGGTTCAATTATATATGAAGTTATATCTTTTTCTTTTTACACAGTCTGTCTTCCTCTTTTTATTCTACCTCTCCCATAAAGGGCCTGCTGGAAGAGATTTCTCGTGAAATAAGCTGTGCCTTTGTACTATTGGTTTTATTTTCCTTCTTGACTACTACTACTTGACGGTGTACATAAACTATGAAATAAATAAATACATTTAATAGGAAACACTGCTATCGTTCTAGCTCTAGTTCTTAATTCATTTGGTCTAAGGGACGTAAGTTTCTAACAGTAAATGTTGACCACGCACATTCTAATTTAAATTATAATATCATGCATAACCCTAAGCTTTATAACAGACTGTTATCTTAATGTCTCTCGGCAGACAATGGGGGTCGGCCAGATGGTTATACCGCGCCAACTTTGCCAAGTTGGGAAAACTTGGCAAATGCTGGCCGCTACCTTATCTAGAGATATTGTTGATAATTGTTAATTTTTATGTTAAATTTTAATGGTGTCTATATATATATTATTTAATGGTGTCTAGATTATAAAAGACATTTGCGCAGAGACAGGTGCACTCTCTATTCTCTCACTCCCTTAGTCCAAAGGAACTATTTCCGTCCATGGATTAACAAGAACCTTTATGCTTTTCAAATGCATAAGCAGACATGACAGACAAGTTTCATCAAAATTAATTCACTGGTTAAAAAAAAAACAAAAGCATTTATTCAACCTTGAGTGCAAAACAGCAGTTTTTGAACACCAAAGAAAGAGTAAAACGTACATAAATGCGTTTATAATATTAAAAAGACTAAGTTTTTTTATTATGTTTCCACAAACAAGTTGTTCTAATCTCATTCTCAATAGGTAACTGGCCTTTACAATAGCAATTTCAACAATACGTATAACAGAACTCATCCATTAAGCTGAAAATAGCGGAGGGCGAACTTGTTCGTAATTCGATTGTTTTCAACTGAAACTACTGAGGAAATAGCATTAGTACCGTCGTCGGTAATAACTAATGTAGGTTTATATTTATCTATACTTATAATAAATCTGTAGAGAGGTCAATTCTGTACATGAAATATATTTCCAAAATATCTATCAGGGGTAATTAGTGATCGATACTGATGCCAAAAATGCAATCAGTAAAATTTTTGTCTGTCTGTCTGTATGTTCGTTGTGGAAACAAAAACTACTTGAAGGATTTTGTCGAAACTTGGTACAATTATTCTTCATACTCCTGGGCAGGTTATAGGATACTTTTCATCACGCTAAGATCAATAGGAGCAGAGCAGTGATGCGAAATGTTGGGAAAACGGGAGATGATACTCTATTTTTTAAGCTTCCGTCGCGTGTGCAGCCTTAGTGGTTAAAGCTAAGTAGTAATAGGCTAGGTACGTACGGTAGTTATATATAAATTGTTACTTTCGGTAAGCTAGCTTTTATTTTTCGGACACACTTGCATTTTCATTTCATCATGCATCATGCATTTACATTCATTTAGGAAAGAGTCCTAAGCAATTCCCGAAATCTCTATCTACTTATCTCTTCGTTGAAAATCGATTGACTCAGTTATGTGGCTTTATCATGGAGTTAGAATAAATAGAAAGATTGAAAACCTTAGGAAAAAGATAACTCATACAAAAGGTTATAGGTTAGATAAGCTTAATTTAAATCTAGTCACTCGTTCTATCGAGAAAGAGTAGCAAACTGAAAAACAAGCAATCAGTTTTGTGTATAGTAAGTAAGGAAATAAAGATTTTCTTACGTAAGTATTTGATTAATAAGATTCATTGTGTAAGTATGGGAGCGTTTTGGCGAAAAGCCAACAAGTTTTGGCATTGTTGAGATGTTTTACTGAAGGTGGTTCAGTTGCTATGGCCTGTTATGGCCTTATGTTTACGGGGTCAGGGGTATTTTCAGTTTTGCTATTTATAATAGTGAAACTTTAATTAAACCTTTCTATTTTTAACTATTCAAGGAGTTAAGAAGAATTTGTTATGTAAAAGATTAAATAATGGTAATGGAAATCATCGGCCTACCGTGTGTCCAGACTTATTGGGGATGGCTTCCAATTTTATAAGACCTAACTGATTACGTATCAGTATTTAACATGAAATAACTGCCTTACGACCTTATCATCCCGGTTACCTTTGCAAACCGGTAAGGATGCTTGCTTATACTTTCTGGCTTCTGACTTCCTGTAATGACTGTCAAATATATCCAAATGACAGCCAGGAGCCACAACTTAACGTGCCTTCTGAAAGATAGAATTCTAACAATAGAAATATATGCTAGATGTTATCTGAGTAGTTCGGTGATATCGAACAAAACAGTATCAAAGTAAAAAAGATACAGAAAATCGTCGTTAACATTTTCTCGTTAAAAGACAGCTTCGATATAATTTAATAAGAAAATATTGAAATGCTAATACATAGACCCTTTTTCAATTTACCTCCGAACGTTTGTGTGCCTACCCTATAAAGCTATTGTTTAAGGGTCGTTCTAACAGCGGGCTCGACGTTTACATAATAAATTATGTAGGAAGGTAAATAAGCAGAGGCTTGCTATAGGAAGTTGTAGATGTTTTGTGTTTATTTATGAATGTATAGGCTCGTATTGGGAGGCGATTGAGGTGTTATGCTGTAGCATATACTAAATGGAACTTGTTTGTGCAAAGGTTCATTGTTAAGTGTGCACGTAATTGCTCAAGATTGCTATTGTAACTGGCAGTTAAGCAAATAATTGTAAATTGAAATTAACGCTTTCATCATCATAGCATAATTTCTTGCTCAAAACCAACTTTAGGGTTCTATCGTGCATATTATGGTCCCGGCATTTTACTATTCGTGGGCCGAGCGTAAGCGTAAATAAACGTATTTTCATTTTTATTTTATACCCAACATAGTAACAGAAAAATAATTAATGATTAAACGAACTTACCTGTACGTGAAGTTCTATCATAATTATGCGAGCGCCGAATCCGAAGAGATTAGTAATACAGTTCTTTTATACACATGTAGTATCGCATAGATGTCACCACTCGTACACTAAAGTTCAGAGAAATTTAGATTTTAATGTAGGTAGATTGATAAAGTAAAAAGAAATCATTTTGCGGGTAGGCGGTGTTCAGTTTTGCTCTCGCATTTTGTCGTAGCTCATATAGTTTAGAGTAAGAAATCCTGTAATTCATTGATGTATTTCCGGAATCCGGTATAGTAAAGGGTTATGATAGGTATCATTGGGGGGGTGGGATTACTAATCTCTTCGGATTCGGCGCTCGCATAATTATGATAGAACTTCACGTACAGGTAAGTTCGTTTAATCATTAATTATGCTCGCGCCGAATCCTCCGAGATTAGTAATACAGTTCTTTTATACACATGTAGATCTTGAGAGTATGTCTAGGGCGGGAATATCATCAATGAAAATCTGTGTCAATGTTAAACTGATATGGCTTTATTTTTATATGAGCAGTTTACACAGTAACAAAAAAATAATAATATACTTATACTTAATGAATTAGGTAATCAACGATTCTTAACAGAGTTGATAAAAAGAAAATCACCAACTTAAACTAGATACATTATCTAATACTTATGCCTAACTGAAAAACAATTATTATTATAGTAACTATCACAGTTGGCTGTGTTAGAGGTACATTTTTTAATTGGTATTATAGAATTAAATATTATTCACTAAATAGGTGAGTATCTAACTACTACTAAAGTCTTTACTTGGTTTGATTTATAATTGCTTCCGCTAGAGTATTATCATTATTGTCTTTTATGACAGACCTATGATAGAATTTTGCGAAGGTCATGGAGTTCCTACTCCAGCCTGCTGTTTTGCGGATCACATCTAAGCTTACGCCGAGTGAATGCGCACGCGACGACGCAGCGTGTCTCGTGCTGTGTGCACTAAACACGCTGGTGTCGACCCCGCACTCGCTGAGTGTGTGCTTTATCCAGCGACTAAGCGTTTGTGTACCTACAACCTTATGAGGTTTTCTAAATCCTATGAATACATCATCTGATGTTCTTAATGTTGAGGTGCGTTCTATATAGCACAGTAAGGCTGAAGCCGGACAAATTGATATTTTTTCTGAAAAGAAGGGTAAGTTAATGACTGGTTGATGACAACCTGGTCTAGAGGTCTTAATGAAGTCGGGGATTTTAATAATTATACTTTGTGAGGACTTTTGAACATTGCTGAGTTTTATTTTGGAAAGAGTTTGGGCTCTTTGTGCCGTCGAAATAGCTAATAATGTAATAGTTTTATATGTAAGTTTATCTAAAGTTAATTCTTCATTAGGGTGCCATGAACTTAATTTATCTAAAACCAGGTTGGTATCCCAGGTAACATCATATTTGGGTTTTGGAGGTTTTAATCGAAATACCCCTTTAAGAAACCTTTTTAACCTATCATCATTGGATACAACTGGACCTAGGATCAACGATAGGGCTGATCGGCATGAATTAAGGGTCCTATACTGGCCACCATCATTAAAGACTTGAGTTAAGAAATAAATTACTGTGGGTACAGATGCATTGTAAATATCTACAGAGTTGTTGCTACAAAAAACCCACCATTTTTAGGGTTCCGTAGCCAAAATGGCAAAAACGGAACCCTTATAGTTTCGTCATGTCCGTCTGTCCGTCTGTCCGTCTGTCCGTCTGTCACAGCCGATTTACTCGGAAACTATAAGTACTACAGTGATGAAATTTGATGGGAATATGTGTTGTATGAACCGCTACAAAAATATGACACTAAATAGTAAAAAAAAGAATTGGGGGTGGGGCCCCCCATACATGTAACTGAGGGATGAAATTTTTTTTTTCGATGTACATACCCGTGTGGGGTATCAATGGAAAGGTCTTTTAAAATGATATAAAGTTTTCTAAAAAACATTTTTCTTAAAGTGAACGGTTTTTGAGATATCAGCTCTCAAAGTCGTAAAAAGTATGTCCCCCCCCCCTCTATTTTTATAACTACGGGGTATAAAATTCTAAAAAAAATAGAGGTGATGCATGCTAATTAACTCTTTCAACGATTTTTGGTTTGATCAAAGTATCTCTTATAGTTTTTGAGATAGGTTGATTTAACTGTAATTTACGGAACCCTTCGTGCACGAGTCCGACTCGCACTTGGCCGGTTTTTAAAATACACTTCATACTGCTTCATGGAATTAGGTGCCAGTGATGCTAGCATTATGTCAAGTGATGATTTGGGTATGCTTCTCCTTGAAAATGCATTCCGGATAATGTTCCTGCCACCAGGGTAATCGAGTCGTGGATCCGGCGGGAGCTGGAATGAGATAATAAAGCGTTGCTTTTAGGTGGAAATGTTACAGTTTCTGATATGAGTAAGGATCTAAACATAGGGTACCATGGTTGAGTGGGCCAGAGTGGCACAACCATGATACCTCGTGCTTTGTCGGTAATTATTTTTTTTAGTGTCTTTAATATGACCGAGAATGGCGGAAAAGCATAGAAAAAATAATTTGACCAAGAAACTGTAAAAGAATCTGTGGCAAAGGCGTCAGGATCGCGGTGCCATGATATGTATGTGTCGCACTTATTGTTAATGCGACTCGCAAACAAATCAATATTCGGATGACCCAAAGTACAGGTGAGTGTTTCAAAGGCCCAGTCGGACAACTCCCATTCAATGTCCGGGTGGGTTCTTCGTGATTCGTAATCTGCAATATTGTTGTCACTTGACTTAATGTATGAAGCAAAAATGAATAGATTTTTACTCTCGCACCAGTTCCAGATATCTGCCGTTGAATTGTCAACACGTAGTAGTATTTGACAATCAAAAAAATCTTTTGCAAATATTTTAAGGGCTATGAATGCGGCGAGCAATTCTAAATAATTAATATGGAGTTCTCGTTCCGTCATTGACCACTGGCCGCTCGCAGATCTTCCTCCGCAAGCCGCCCCCCACCCCGTCGTTGAGGCGTCAGAAAATATCTCAACTTGATAGACATCAGTTTTTATCCTATGGACAGAATGTTCTATTTTATTAAGCCACCAGTTAAAATCTGGTTGGAGTGATTCGGGTAAATTCATAAAACGATTATAATCATCATGATCTTTCAAGTTAAGGTATTTACACCTCTCCATTTCTTTAGTATGTAGCCATCCATACTCAATGGCTGGACAACAAGACACCAAAGACCCTAGTAGCTGAGCGAACGCCCTAATTCTACAATGATTTAATTTTGAAAACGTCTCAAGTTGAGACTTCATTCGTGACCTTTTATCTTGTGGTAGACTAACCTCGAATTTCGAAGAGTCTATAATCATACCCAGAAATTTGCATTTTGTTGAAGGGCACAAAACACTTTTGCTGTCATTAATAATGAAACCAAGTGACGTTAATAGGTTTTTTGTGAACTCCATATTATTTAAACACTCCTGGCGGGAGTATCCAAATAATAACCAATCGTCTAAATATACAGTGGACAGGAAACCCGCAGTTCTTAATAATTTAGCTATAGGTTTGGATATTTTTGTGAAGATATATGGGGCTGTACTGAGTCCGAATGGCAAGACATTAAATTCGAACATTTTATCCTCGTAGCAGAATCTCAGGTATCTTCTAGAATCTTCGTGTATATTAATTAAAAAGTATGCATCCTTTAGGTCAATTGTTACCATTTCGCAGTTATGTGATACAATTTTTAACGCTGTTCTTAGATCTTCTAATTTAAAATGTTCAGTCTTTATAAACTTATTTAGATTTTTTAAATTTAAAAATAAATCGTTTCTTGCCATTTGGTTTTGGGACTAGGAAAATACTCGATATAAATTGGTTATCACATGGGAGACATTCAGAAATGGCGCCTATTTTAAGAAGATCATTAATTGCTTCTACAAAAAAATTTTTTTCGGTATCCGTATAATTTGGCTTAGAAGGGAGATTATATTGAACAACAGGTGAAGTGAATTGAATTTTGTAACCTCGAATCCATGAAAGTATGGTACGATCATTAGTAATAGTAGCCCATTGGTCATAGAATAGGGATAAACGGCCGGCATACTTAACTGCATCATCTAATAGCGGCGGCGGGGGTGAGGTCGTGATGACGTTCTCGATGAGTGCGCGTGCGGCGGCCGCTGATGTGTCGGCGGCGGCGGAGGGGGGTACGGAGCTCGCGACGCTGCAGGCTCGCGGCTCCTCGGCGCCGGCAGCCCCGTCCCCACAGGCGGCCTGCGCGACTGGGGGGGAGCTTTGCGGTTTAAAGGCCTTGTAGCTGTTCCCTTTCTATTTGCCGGTTTATTGTCTGAATCTGCTTTCAGTTCAATTCCTGATTTATTAACCGCCTTGGCGGATTTTAACGTATCCGGTAAGTTTTCACCAAAAAGAAATGTATCAATCTGAGTGTTCTTCAGGTGTTCTTTCATATCGTTTTTAAGGGCGAATAAGATGAAATTACGCCTTGTTATGGAATCTGCGTGCTGCAGGTCACAGAGAATTCGGCTTACGTCCATTAACTTTTGTAACAATTCGTTATTTTTTGATGCGGTATTTAGTTGTGAATTGATAATTTCGGATAAACAGGCTACTGCACTAGACATTTGTTTTTGTTTGGTTTCAATGCCCTTGTCGCGTTTAACAGCGGCATCAAGAATAGCCGCCTTGATCTCCAAGTTTAATTTAGGTGCATCCATTTGAGCACAATTTTTTGGCAATAGGTATTTAGAGACAAGATTTTTACGTTGTTCCTTACCGAGACCCTGCTTCGTTACATGTAGTAAACGATTTGCGAGCTCAGTTCGTATTTCCGGACCGTATGTATTGGTATTGCTAGGATCATCGCCCAGAATTTCCAAAATCTCCGAGTCCAACTCTGCAGTATTTGGGTCACTAGCGGTGGTATGTTCCTGAGGAGGTACCTCCGGGGCGGTGCTAGGGCCTGGCTCCGGTTCAGGAACGTTGCTTGAGTTTTCAGGAACGACTTCACTTTCGGGCCAATCTAATAGCCAATCATCGGGCCGTAATGCAGGTGTGTCTGAAAATTATCATAGATATGATAATTTTAGTGGGTAAGTTCGATAACTTACTAAGAAAATATAGCGGGCTCGATAGTCCGTAAATGTTTTTTAGGGTTAGGTTACAATCCCCAATGGAAGGAACGCCAACCGTAGTTTAATGCGTCGAACAGCCCCAATGACTGTTCAGGTTGCATGTTATTGTCGTACGTAAATACGTAGAGGTTATAATTACAAAATAAACAACACTTTTGTTATGTAAAAAGGTAAGTACCTGCTCCATATTCCTCTTCAAGCAAAACCACATGTTCTGGTTCCGATGCACTTATTGAAGCACTTTCACTGGATTGTCGTTCGCGGATTTTTCGTTCTAACCGTTTTATTTTCTTTTTGTAGTGATTTATATCCTCTTCACGCGACCGAGAACTTTTGCGTTTTGGCATAATTATATACGTATTTTAACTCAATGCGGAGCCGCTTATAGTGTTGAGTGGTGGAGCACTAAAATGCGAATGAGCTACGACAAAATGCGAGAGCAAAACTGAACACCGCCTACCCGCAAAATGATTTCTTTTTACTTTATCAATCTACCTACATTAAAATCTAAATTTCTCTGAACTTTAGTGTACGAGTGGTGACATCTATGCGATACTACATGTGTATAAAAGAACTGTATTACTAATCTCGGAGGATTCGGCGCGAGCATAATCTCTATTCACGACCTATCGTACATTGAAGCTAAAGCCAGGAACACATAACCCAAAACCGTAAATTGAATACACCTCGATAACTCAAAAGCTCGGCCATTATCTATTTCGCAGTAATTTTTATTTTTCGGATTCCGGATGTTGAGTCCATGGCCGTATTTAGGCCGTATTTTATCGGAAAATCCCGTGTATTGAAATTAAAGGGAACTCGATATTTTTATTCGCACCGTGATTGGGGTCGAGTGGGTATAATTTCGTATTACATTATGTTTTGTTTTGTATGCTTAAATATAAATTGTTTTGTGGAAGCCTGTGCTGTTTTGGTGATGAAGGAAAGGGATTTAATTGTTGTTACTATTTGTGTTAATTTTGAAAAAGCCTATTTGAATTGTTGTAAAAAAAATGCAAAAATTAAACAGCAAAATTTCTCACTGAAAATGGATGGCCAAAACAAAAAAAAATACTTATAGAAAAATACACACACCTCCAATTTAGCACAACAAATTGGCCGCTGAATAATCAACGTGCCCATTTCAATACATAGCCATTTCGCCTACACCGCACGCCTGTGGTACACAATGCAGTTACGTGCAAACGTCAACTGGTCACTCGGGCATTCGCGGTCATTTCATACAAACATCTACGGTCAGTCTCTGAGGAATCCACAATGTACGCTCGCCTTCACCGCCTGGAGATGCGAATTGGGTAGCGAGGAAGTCCAATTCTTTCATCTGGTTCAATTTTGGATGGAATTGTAGGAAAATACTCGCTGTTTCCTGCTAAACGCGGATCTTTTGGAATTTTAAAAATTACCACTTACGTCATTGTGCAAATTGCTGTCCAGTTGTACGTCGATAGACGAATCCGTGAGCCAGTTGCTTTCTATGAAAAAGTGTAGTAAAGAAACCTTTTGTATTCGAAAGAAAAAGGTGGGTTAAGGTATTTTTGAATACTAGTCCATTTAAGTTTTATAAACTATAGACACTAAATTGGAGCGGTTAAAGCTTTTGAATGAAAACGAATGTCTAACCAGCTCGCACCACATTTAAACTCATTCAACTGAGCTGTAATGAGTTTGTATGACGCGGTTCACCATAATACCCTCAAATCTAATTCAAAATCACATTTACTGCTTATTTGGAGCCATATTAGAGCTTTTGATTAACCAATTTTATTACTCCGAAATATGATATTTAATACTAGAAACTTTTTGGGCCAATGCCTACTAATCTTCGGTAAACGCTTACACAATAATTTATTTCACGTTTCGAGTATTTCGTGTCCCCTATAATATAATTGTTTCGGGTCGAATAAAAGGTGACTGGGTCAACGGATAAACATCTCAAATCCGTACTATTTTTAACCCCTGAAGAAAGAGGGTTGATGTTAAACGATAGCTTGGTTTTCGTTGGGTTTATGATTTTTTCTAACATTGTTGGGAAGAACGTAGGCAGAATGATGATGCTTAGTAGATAACAGGTACAAATTAGGTACTTTAGAAAAGTAACTTTCCTATTTTTATTATGATTTCGTTGCATTACAGCCAGCTGCACTTTCTATTTTACCTACAAGCTATAGAAAGCGTCCGATCCATTTTAGTACGACGAAGCCTTTCAAGAATGTACACTTCTTCGCGCGCCTGGTCCCCTGGTATTCAATAAACGTGTGATGCACTCTAAACCCGTCGCCGTGTGAATGGAAAACCTCTAATTCTCAACAAAATGGAAAAGCCAATATTGGAAACAGTTTTGATGTTGCTCAGGAAAGTTTTCTCCAGTTTCTTGAATATTTTTCTACCATTAGTAAATACTTCTTCGTAGGTGGTTTAGATATATGTAATCGGAAAAAATACCTACACTTTTTCTGAAACAACATAAAATACCCTTTATTTATAATACAAATTCAGTAATATATGCTCGAACCTACCAGGATAACATAACAAGAGTAGTACATAGTAGTAATAAAATGTATCGCAGTCATAAATCGTGCCGACTTCAGTGTGCAAAATAGAATACTCGAGGCAAGACGTAAATAAATAAAAACAATTTGCGGGCTCGCTTGATGGATGGCGCTTACACCTTTTGGGGAGAAGTCATTGAAGTTCCCGCGTAAGTTTCGACCACAAACAAAAATAGTGCGAAGAATAGTTTTGATATAGGTAGATGATCTGAAACTATGGTTATTTTACATCATTGAGAAGTACTTACCTACTATTTAATGCTTTCTCTAACGCATGGCTGCTTGAAATGCATTGTTTGTTATATCGATTAACTTGCACATTTGCCGGCTAACATAACCTATAGATTTATATTTTACACAAACGTTCTGATAGATTTATTAAAAATTTCATACATAATTATGAATAACATCTGTCACAGTAAACAGTTTCGTTTAACCGTTTATTCAGAACGTTTTGCACCATAAAATTAATTTATTAAAAGCGAAATCATAATTTATGTCCGTTAACCGGTAATAATTCAAACTTCTGCCAAGCTATTATGTCGAAAAATAACACTCTTGTTTGTATGAACTTCCGCCAAAACGTTTAATTTTTGTGGCACTTAAAAAGTTTTCCATCAACAAGAAGTTTTTAAATAAATCTTTTGAAATATTTAGAAATACTACTCTGTTGTGGCAGTTATGATAGCAAATTGTTTTGGAGTTTTGGTTAGTCTTTCGCTTAATTTTGAGGGCATTTTAATGTTTTTTGGCTATTTTTAATCTGTCTGCCCGCCTATTACCAGCCTGTATGTCATCAACCTTACCTCTTGTTTATAAAAAAAATATATAGGTATTAAAAACATTATTAAACACACACTTAAGTCTATATCATTATAGTAGGTATACAGGGTGTGTCGTTCACAATCACATTAAATCCTATCGCATATACTTTATGATATTCTATGGCGAATTGTAAAAAAAAATAACCTAATCCATTCAACGGTTTAACCACAGGAGTCATTTTTCGTTTTTATAATTTACAACATCATGTGTAAAGCAGAGATAAAGTTAGTAGTAGAGTTAAAGTATCGAATGTTTTGATCACTTGACAGCTGTCAGTTTTCAAGGGAGAATTTCAGTTGTTTGTAATGACTGACTTTTATATGGTGTTCTAATTTTCGCACATTTTTATTCTATTTACTTTGTTTGAAAAATTCATTTTTTTATTTTTACGTATTTTTATTTTTTGTTTGTTATAATCGACATATATTAACCAGTACATTAACGCATTTCATTTAATGTGATTGTGAACGACACACCCGATATAGTAGAAAAACACTTCCCATATAATGACCAGCTGAACGGCCGTGTTTATTATTTCTCTTTTATAGAAAAGCAATTTACGCGGGCTTATGGAAATACTTTCTCGATTATGCTAATGGAATCCCAAACTTTTTTCTTCGGCAAAATAATTGTATTTCAGATCGGTCTTTACAGAATTGTAACGACAAACTTGTTAGTATTTTTACATATTGAAGTTGTTCATATTTAGTAAACGAATCTAATAATTATTTAACATAAATAACGCTTCAAAGAATAACCTTAAACCAACCTCATTTGTAAGCCCTTAAAAAGTTATCATTGACAAAATGTGTCGTTTTATTTACGTAGTAACATTTATTTTTGGAACGTTGTTCAGTTTCGCTGCAATTTAGTTTTGTACCAGGCTATATTTACTGTACAACGCGTATATTTCCACTCAAATGGTTTATTTTGTCCGTATCTACACCAGTATTCGGGAACGATTGAACTTTGAACTGCCCCAAATGTAACCTTTGAACGAGAATTTAAACGTTTTAAATAAAAAATACTGTCTTTTTTATAAATGTATTTTGTTTATCGAGAGCGAAAGTATGAAATTCACCCCCACTGTCCATATAAAGGCTTTAAAGCCATTACATTTCACACTACGAACTATAAATAAACTAGGTGTAAGCATTCAATGTATCCATTTGGCGTCGCGTTTGCGGCTACGGCACGGCACGCCGGCGGCACGGCAGGGCGATGGCACGGCACGGACAACACGGCAATGCGACATGGCGAATGACGTCACAACCCCCGCCTCCCGACGCGCGGTAATGGGGCGCCCGACCACCTGCTCGCCTCTTTGACCACACACTTGAAAATTATATTTTCTACATTTAAATATTTTATTTGGATAGCACATTTTTTGATATCATTAGCATTTTTATTAATTTTAAATTTAGGTGATTCAATTTATTTATCAAGACGTCTTATTACATACATAATTAATGAAACAGACATGCAAAATAATAAACTCAACAAAAAAAAGAAACAGTGAACTATATATTTCATGCCTCGTTTGCATACTTTACACTTTTCCCAAACTCGAGCCAAAATCGGGGTATGAACGCTCCCGGTATTGTTCTAGGCCGGGTTGCGCAGCATCCTCATGAATGAATCAAGATTCGTCGTAAATACGGCTCGGTGACGAACGTTCGGATACGACAGATTGGCACAGATACTGATCTATATTCTATTGACGTTGGTGTATGAAAAGATAGGTATCTTAACAATGTAGACGCCATTTTTGTTTGATATATGTACGTACGTTATTATGTTTTTTTCTGACAATTGTTTGTAGGCTTTTTTGCCTAAGCATATTTACCTACTTAGCTATGACTTTCTATTTTACAAATACGTCGCTTAAAGAGACATGCTTTATCTACACTACTATATAGGAACTACGAGTAAAATACCATAGTAGGTGAACGTTTCGCATTCAAATAGAGGTATAAACTTACTAAAACTCAATATCATGTAAAAACTAAAACCCCAAAAATGTTCCTCAAATGTCTACTTGAAGCTCAAAAAGTTTATCGTAGGAAAAGGTCGGTGAAGCGGGGGACAATATAGATTTGTTGAAGGGACCACCGACGCCCAACTGATTGATGATATGACAGATTATCCTTTCTGAGGTCCCCGGTAATGATAATAAAGGGGGCCCCAAGCTGGTAATGATTTTATATGAAGGTTATTTAAATTTGTCAGCTTAGGAGACTGTATTTAGGGAGGATTATGTTGTTTTACATGAATATTTTACTTGTTAGTAGATAGTCTGTTTTTTATAGATTCATATTGTCAGCCATTTTGTTTACGTACTGACGAGCGAAGGAGTATCCCCAAACACCTAAGACCGAAGTACAACTACATCTAGTTCTAACCAGCTAAACCTAGGTATAGCCGGCCACATGTGGGTAAATATAGTTATACCCACGGAGGAGAAAAGATACCTTATTTTCGGTTCGAACCAAGTTCAGCCGCATGTATATACATACCTATACCTATCAAATAATATATTTTAAGTTTTCTTTTTTTAATATAAATATACGTAGATTTAGTTTATTTTAAAATATAATGTACAGATTATGAGGTAAATAAAAATATTATTAAAATATACAAGTATAAGATTTAATATTGATTTTGGAAATTCTACAGATTGGAGTAGATCGATGTGCTGGAATCATATGTGTATTTGTACATTATAAAATTCTTTGCTGAAATGATGACACCGAAAAGAAAAAATAATGTATTTATTTTATCCACTAATTGTACCTTTGTTTTCGTGCCCACTCGAATACAGAATATCTTACGTTCTCTCAATAACAAAGTAAATTCAATTTTCTTTTAATATCAGCCCTTATTGAGAAATGTAACGTTTAGGAATTCGACTGGCAAATTAAATATCATATATCGTGAGTTATGTTTTAAAGATAATGCTATTTGTGTTGTTTTATTTATATATGTTGTATAAAACTCTATTAATATAACTGCAGGTATCTTTCACTCAAAACTTCAAGCTTCAAGTTAGTAATTGATACACAACAATAAAGCAATATTATCTACGCTTTTCAATGATTATTAACTTAAAAATAATTTTATAATCACACCTTAAATAAATCCTTATCAAATAATTCCAACATTAAACAATAAATTCTTTGACACCGAACATCATCGCCCGGGCATTTCAACACAAAAACTACGGTAGACATTTAAGGGCGTATTTTCCCAGGGAAATGAGAAATGCTCCTTTATTATACGAGATTGCGGGTCTGTCCGACCTTCTACAGAAATAATTTAATCCAAAATGGCGCCGACTTCGGAGAGAATGCACTATCATAAATAGCTGGAGATGCCAGTCGAAGCCATTAAAGTGAACAACTTAATAAATTGAAAAATATATGAAATAGTTTGAAGGAGTTTTATTAAAAATTGTTAGGATATAATTAAGTAGCGGATAATGTATGCGTGGGTTAGCTTTAGATTCTCGTACGTTGTGAAATATTAAAATGAGGATCCATTCAAACACGTCAGCGGTTTGATAAATTGTTGCCAGCGTTTTCAGTTTTCAGCTTCATTTGACGGACTAGACGGAAATGAATATTTCAATTTGTCCGATATATAAGAAAACTATTGCAAATACATAAAAAATACCTACTTTTAGAAAAATTATAATAAAAAAAATACTTGCGTATTAAAATACTTTAAAATATATTTCTATTAGTGTTCATTTTACAAGTATTACGTTAACGGCAGAAGCCAGTCCGAAAACGTGTTAATAAATGTGACGTTTTTAATTAACTTTTCGGTTGCATAACCCATTTAGAAAACTTACGTAGTCATGAAAAAATTAATTGGCAATTAATTTGTACAATACTTTGCTAAATAAATAGGCATATTAATGTTAAAGTGAAGGTGGAAATGGGGCGTTAAATATCACCAATCCGAAGCAAATTACAACTCTTGTCAAATAGCTTTACTGATATGAAGTTAGCCATTCCTGCCTCGGACATGCGCAGTGATGTTTTGTTTGTAAATATATTGACTGTTGCTCATTCGCTAGCTGTTACCTTAAGATCTTTATTTTCGAAATCTAAAAAGGTCAGTAACTCCAGTTACTTATAAAAAACAGCAACTTTAAATCAACTATCTTCATGTAGGTATTTAATGTACCATGTACCTAATGCTGAAAAGACACTACTGGCCTTACTACAAAAACTTAAACCCCTGTTTTACACTTGTCTAAAAAAAATTTGGCTGCAAAATGAACCATATGTCAACGTCATAATTTGTCATTTTTTTAGACAAGGCATAAACTGGCGTTTAAAAGTTTTTGTGGTAAGACGGTAATCATCCGAATAACATGTGACACGTTAATATCTGTGTTCAAACATACCTATCTACAAACATAATATGTAAGTATATGTATAGATACATAAATACGCACAGAGGCGTTATAATCACAAAGCCAGGATTTCAATGTGAAACAGTTAAATTATTAATTGTTGAAAACGCGAGTCGTGTTACAGTTCAAGCTGAACCGCGTTCATTATGTGTGTAAAATATTTATGAATTGTGCTAACGGGATGCCGATGAAATTTCTTTACATTGTACCTGCGATTAAATTGGTGAATTGGGGGTTATTGTGTCGATGATTGTAATGAGGTGAAGTGGTTTGATAGATAAGGTGCTTGTTTGTATTCTCTAAAAAGAAATAATAAAAAGTCTAAAAGCATGTGAGGCGCTATATTTTCACGTCACGTATTAAGATATAACTAGACTTAGCTGTCCCTACCTATCCCTCTTCTTAGGGTTAAATAGGATTGCCTATAAAAGGTCAGCATTTTAAAAGCTACTCATTGCGTTTCATCAATCTCAAACCTGAAGTTCACTTGAAACTCTTTTCAGCTGTTTGTTTTATAATCATGCAAAGAATGAATAAAAACTCCTGATATTATATATATAAAAATATATAAAAAATATATATATTATATAAAAATGATTCTTTTCCGTAAAATACCGTACTGCAGTCGCCACATAAAAATAGCTAGTTTTAATAAAAACTAAGAATCGCATAATTTCTAAAAACTTTGTCCCACAATGAAAATATGAAAACTAATTTTCAAAAGGTAGTTTAATATGAAAGTTAATTGTTTGAAATTGTTCGCCAAGCGCCCCGGCTACCTAAGTGATATTAAATTAGCTCTTATATGAAAACCTTATGACCTTAAAGAATATAAAATACCTAATGCGTAATTTTATAGTTTTTCAAAAGTGTTCCTATTAATAACTTGCCTAGGTATCTTGTTTTTATTGGCTCGTTGCGTCAAAACCACCTAAGTATATATAAGATGTTCGATGATAATCTCCCTATCTCTTTAGGTGAGCCTAGTACTTTTATTTAATTTTCTTAATATTTATACCAGTGTATACTTCTCTATTTTCTTGCATAATTATGTTATGAATATTTTAATTTGCCTGAAACTACATACGTCTGAAACTGCGTTTAATTAGTGAGCGTCATATGATATTTACGAAGGAGTATAGCTTCACGATCGAGTGCTCAAAGGCTTTTGATTCAAAGACGAGATTTACAGATTATTCGTGATTCGGAGCTTCGTCTCATAATGCAAATATGTAGTCGATATTTCGTTGATTTTGTCTGAAATCTGGAAGCTTTTTTTCAATGTAGTTAATGTATGAATTAAGTGAAAAGCATGAAGGTGTAGGTACATAAGAAAAAATTGTGTTTCTTTGGATTCAGAACTCCACCTTTTTGGAAAATATTCGAAAACAAAACAGCCTCTTAGATATTTTCGGATACAAATAATTTAAATCTCAATCTTTTCGTAAATAATGAACGATGACAAAAAAAATATTTCTATCTTTAAACTTCCATTTAATCTAAAAATACAATAGTAAGACAATGGCTCTTTAATCATAGCTTTGCCTTTTCTGTTTGCCTGGTACAATGAAATGTTACGCTAAACGAAATGGCGCGTAAAGGTAACACGGCCGTTCAAATGCCTTCTATTCATTGGAGAAGCAATCATGGCGCTGGCTTTTGAATTTAGAATCTCCCGAGTGCGTGTTTGCGTCTTGACCTACTTGTTTGAAGCTATGACCTCCTAGTACTTTGCAGCGCTTATGATATCTTTTTCGTTGAAAATATTAAAGTAAGTTTATTAAAATTAAGCCTTTTTTACGTATACGTAAAGACTAATTTTGAATTTACAAAATTTTGCTGATTATGCAAATAGTATTTCTGTGGCTGAACATGACAAATGTAGATTTCCCCAATCGACCTCTACAAATAGAAAATGTCATACGAAGCGCTGCCCAAAAACATTAAATTATGTTTGCGAAAGTTCTCAGAGTATTACATTTCGTCGAGGCAGAGTATATGGGGAATATCCCACGGGTCGCTTTTGTTGTGTGTAATAAAAATATCTTTGCTATTACATAGTGGTAACATTTATTATATTGTATTGTTTTAATATTGAATAACGAGACTGTATCATATTTTATATTTTCATGCTAGTAACAATAATTGAAAATACGATATAATTAAAACAAATAAAAGGAAAGAGCAACCACCTAATACAACTCCCATTCGCTTAATACAAGCGTCTTAAAACCAAAACAATCTAAAGGCAAATTCAAATACAACGTGGAAATTACAAGAAAACTTTCAAGCAATTAGGTAGGGAATTAATTAACGAGAAGGTCTGTATGGGTGTTACAGTTTCAGTATGTTTGTTTAGGGAACTGTAGGCTCGGCTTTATAGGACAGTACTACTAAGATGTATTTCAAGATGTACAGTGATTACTGGAACTTATGTTGTAATTTTACACGAGCGCCCTCCGTCTTGAACGGCGATCGATTATATGGAAGAATTAAAAGTGTATGGATGCGAGCTTCCAAAGGTTGAGATTGTCAACGCTCTTTGTATTTTAGACACATTTAGATTAAGCTTATGTTTAATGTAATTTGATAAAATATTTGAAATTGAAGTATGAAACCACTTAAACCCCTTTATAAATAAAGCGACAAGTTATAGTATTTTTAATGAACTCGCGGATCATTTACATAACATTTGCATCTTACACTTAACATAAAAATATTTAATTCTCTTTCCTTAAAAACAATGTCACTTCGGGTTAAAACATCGTCTTTATAGCGTCCAGGGCCGTACTGGGGATTTTATGGGCCGCATTATGTCGCCCGGCCGCCACATGGCCGCAAGTTGGACCGTAAAATTGGATAATAATGGGACCTACGACCGTTTTGCAATTCACACATTGTACGTCAAGACTTGGCTGATTTTCAAATGAGGTGTGTGAAAAATCAATGTTCTTGTTACATTGAAACTAGGGAACCAAGATGTCCGTCTTTCGCGGTTGATTTGTCGTAATATTGTGTGATTTTTTCAATAAAGTGACTGCGGCTCTGTAATCCAAAGGGCTGTAGAAATAATTTGGATTTCTAAAACCCATCTGAAAGTCTCTTCTGCTCCTTTCATAGGTTTTTAGCATGTTGATGATGATGATGTCCTCCTAGCCGATTATCGGCTACGGCGGCTGTTATCATGTAAGGATATTAGCCAACTACGCAGGACATAATATAGTGCACGAGCATTTGCGCAGACACAGGTGCACTCACTATTCCTTAACTCTCATAGCCCGATGGGACGGTAAACCGACACGACCAGAGAAAGATCAGGCGCAGGACCGACATTTACGTGCTCTCCGATGCACGGGAGTATCAATCACCAACTTCCAGGCTCCGGGCTGCTTTGTGAAAGTCTTCTAAAACCCACAAAGCGATTTCGGCCCGACTCGGGAATCGAACCTGAGTTTTTTTTAGCATGTTATCTACTGTTTGATTTCTGATTCCTAGTCATTTTTACTACAACAACACACAATATTACACCAACAAAATTACCAGCATTTACCGTCAGTGTATCCCTCAAAAAATATATTCCAATAACTCATAATTTGTACGGAGCAGCACAAAATACGACTTAAAAGGGCGAACAAATAAATTTCTCCGTTGTCTCTCGCACGTTTCAGAAACAATGAAGTGCCACGCTTGAATATTTCAGAACAAAAAAACTGTACATCTTTCTTCGTCGTGCTTCTTTTAATTATCTATCTTTTTGAAAGTTTTGTCGTGTCATTAAAAGCCTGCTTTTTTGTAAGTATAAGTGTAGTGTGTTGTATTTTTGTTTTAAATATCCAAGCGATTTATAAAAATTCTTACGAATGTTGTTAATGCAAAATTAACTTTTTCACGTTTTCAAACCAGAACTATCGACTTAAGTGTTTCTTTTGACACATATAGGCTAATGCCTGAGAAGGAACATAACAGGATAAGCTAATTTTTATCTGGGTGCGGGAAATTTTAATCATCTTTCTAAATAGTTATTTATTTATTGGAAATTCAACAGCTTATTTATTTAAAAAAATATTTACAATAAAAATAGTTATAACGAAACGATACATTAGAAAAGTATGCTCCAATTTCTTAATCCAATTAAATAAAACAGCCAAAATTTACAAAATATACAATATAATATTTTACTTCAAGACAAAATACACAGGCTGTTCTATTTTAATTCGGCCGCAGGTGGCACATAAGTTTGTCCTACCAAGTTATGAGTCATCAAGTAAAACGTTGCTCGGCGGTCTTTACACCGTTTTACAACCCTCCACTTAATGCTTTGAATAACTTAAAACATAAATTTTGGGACAATCTTACATAAAATGAACGGCTGATATTTTGTTATGAGCACGAAAATGCAGATTGGTAGAACATTATTATACTGATGGTAGTTACTGGACTGAGAAATGGTCAAAACATATGATCAAAACAATATTGCATCATAAGCTTAGTTCAGACCCGAAAAAATATTTAAAGATTTCCGAACGAAGTCGCTTAAGAGAAGGGGTTATGTGTTAATTTTGTGGGCTGTTCCGAAACAGCAATATTTAAACTACGTCAACTGATATTTTCATACTTAATTTATGTACAATTTGGTTAACCAATAACCATTAATAATTATTCAGCAAAATATTGTTCAAGTACTTTATTTGTATTAATGTAAATTGGTAATGTAGAGGGATATAACAGGTACTTATCTACTGCGTACATCGTGGTTATCTAGCCAATAAATTAATTAATTATTACAAAATAACAATGGATTTATTTAAACCGCTTTTTCATTTAATTTATGCATGGAATGGAACACGCAATAAATTAAAATCTATTTGTTGAAAACTGTTTGTACAGTAATAAATTCGGTAGTTAAACATAGCAAACGTTGCCAGTCACAAAAATGTGGTAGAAAAATTAATATTAAATTCTACCTAACCGCTTTTACTGGCAACTTTGACGTTGAGTGAATGCAAACATATTGCAATTTGAACCACAGTCAATATTGAAAGTTGTAGACTCGTTTAGTCTGAAACTTTAATATTCAGACTAGTTCACGTCAGTTGAACGTTCAGAGTTCTAGACCCTTCCATTATTAGAACGGTTATACGATTTGTAACTTTTACCTAAGGGCAAGTAAACGTATCTGTATTACATCATTTGCAGCGCAGTAAACAAGAAACTTAGTGAAAAAATATAATTCGGACAAATAATATTACATATTTATTTTACGGACCAATTCATGTGAGGGGCGGACCACATATTTCAAAATAAACCGTTTATCCGATTCATTAGAATACTCGCATCAATAACACTAGTTTACACGGTTTTTATACCCCAGATGAAAGTTGTTGAATTTTATCTATCTATCTATAGGTACTCTAGGAAAAATATTTAAAAAAATCTATCACGTCCACATTTGGAATTATACTTAATTTAAAAAACACGAGAAAACGGACCATAAGCAACTAAAAATTATTAATTTTGGATATCTTTTTGTAGGTTTCGGAATCGGTTTCTTTAAATATAGACCAGCAGTAGTCTCCCAATATATTTTCGTCCTAATAGCCTTGATGACGATCTTCAAAAGCCTTTAAATCCTGGTGAAAATGCTCTCCTTGTTCGTCGCTCATGCTTCCTAAGTTTTCCGGAAAAAATCCAAGTGGGAATGTATAAAATGAATCTTTTGACATGTTAACACCCATCTTTTGATAATTTTGTAATGAATCACTGACTATCTCTTTATTGTTTTCACTTTTATTATTGCTTAAAAAGTCTCTAACAACAGTTTTGAATGAATTCCAAGCAACTCTTTCAGTCGTAGATAAAAGAGTATCAACATTAAAATCACTTATGATTTTGCATACTTGTGGGACGCCAAACACCCCCTCTTTAAGTGACATATGCATATACAATACCCGACTTAGTTTTCCTATTAAAACCCGAAGTCTTAATAACACAAAAGTAACAGTCATTTTCGTGATTAGTTGGTTCCCTGCACAACATTGGTGTACCAAATGACAGGTGTATGTTTTCGCCGGATGTCCATCACAGTAAAGTGATTCTACAGCTCTCACAAAACATATAGTGAGCCCAGTTTTTTCTTTATTGGCCACAGGAAATCCGAAATAATGAAGATATGCAATTTTCAACGATTCTGTCATATGTATGTATTTTCTTCTTTATAAATATAAATTGTCCACAAACATAACAAAATCTATCACAACTTTGTTTACACTGTCTACGCGACATTTTTTTTTTATTAAACAAAAAATATCTTCTAAACTAAACAAGTAATGCAACACCAAAGATCGAGAGTTAAGAATGATTCCTAAAAACAAATATTTGGGGGTAGAAAAAAAATGTGACGTGATAGAATTTTTATGTTGTTACTTTTAGAATGTATATAGGTGGCAGAGATTACTGGTATAGATTTTGTGAGGGGTATATGAAAAAAATAAAAATTTGTAAACTAGTGTAATCGATACCCGTTTTGTTTTTAAGAATCGATATCTGTCAGTTAAACAGTGATTTAATGAACCACAGTAGAGTAACAGCTATTTTTGATTGATTTAAAACGTTCCGCAGTGATTTGTGAATAAAATATGCGCAAACATCACTGTTTTACTTCTCGAACTAATCGTAAATGTCTAAGGGCTGCCTTTTATTGGTAATTGGTATTGAAATAGAACTAGTCATTGCCTTGTGTTTAAATATACAAATCAAATGAGCATCGGAGTTTAAAGGCCATGTGTATTTGGCAACAAATGAGGATAAAAACATTCTCTATGTTTGTTTGTTATATTAAAAAACACGCCTATAAATCTTGCACATTGACCTTTGACCAAAAGAACTATGTATCAGAAAGAATACTTTTGACCATGTTTTAGCATGAGAAATGTACATGACTAGGAAAACTTTTGAGATCATTCTATTTTGAGACTACCTTAAACAACTCAGGACTAAACATGTGAGTTTCGTCACACAAGAAATAAACATTACACTTCTCCAGAGATTTTCTTGCTGTCAAAAACTACCAACTGACAACTGAGACTGTTGTTGGTGTCAACCTGTAGCGACTAACTATGACAACTCCGTGTATCGTCCCTAATGAGAGGTAATTAACTGTGTAGAACTGTTCCAAGCTCTTTGGTCGCAATACGCGTTAGGAGGAACTGTGGAACTGGATCGTAAGAACTGTTATTAACGCTTGAATATGCGTTATGTTTTAAATAATAAGTTTAAACCTGATAGATATAGCTATAGTTTGTTTTTGTGTTAAAAATATCGATGTAGGTAAGCTTAATCACCAATAGATTGGTGTTACAAAAATCTCTGCCAGTTGTAAATTTTTAAACAAGAAACCATTTCTAATGTCAGTTTTTTTTTCAAATTGAAATATAGCATTTTCGCTGGTAATAAAACCGTTAGTCGCCAACGGAAAAAAAATGTTGTATAATGCGTTTCTTTTTACGAAAAGATTTATGATCCATGCGACGTTTTTTTGAAAGCTCCACTGAAATGAAATACGCTTTGCTTTTGACTGGGCCGAGGTCATCGGTCATTTTTCAGGATTGCTACACTTCTGTATGAAATACAACAGTGTTGCTAGTGAAGTATCACGATATAAAAAACCATCAAAATAACTGAAAATAAAAGCTATTTTCCAGCTTTTTTTTTCTCTTTTACTGTTACCTGCAACTCTTACTAGATAGAAATAGAAAACTGAGTTCGATAATGTTGTATGGAGGGACTGATTGTCAGATATTCATGCCAAACGTTCTGGCTGGCTGTTTAGGTATAACAAAAATTGGTACAGACTACTTATTTCTCTTTCCTAAACAATAATCATTCTCAAAATGAATCTATTCTACATTAAATCCAAAATCATTAGGCCCTGGATTATATTCGGCATCATGACGTTAGCAATGCGGTTGTTAGGGGAACACGCGGCAATTTGATCAGGCGATACCTGGCAATCAATGGAATGCCACTGTTGGCTTCAACACGCTTTTGTTCACGTTATGAAAGCCGAGCATTCAATCCACAAACTGTGTGTATAGGCTGTGTGTATACGCACTGAGGAACTATAGCTACATTATAATTTTACGTTATTTTTTAAGCTCTTTAAGACCAAGACTTACGTTTTCAATAAAGAATGAGTTAGTTAAAATATTACCACGAAACATGCTGTACAGTGTACACTTTGAAGAGAACACCACGATATGTTTCAATATGATAAAAACGATGTTCTGTATGTCTAAATAATATAAGTAATGTGTTTTGACATGAAAACTTTTGTTTCTTTGAAGAGAAACCTAAATTTTACGGCAAACTTGACTTTCCACATACTTTATCTAGAACTATAGTACATGTAACTCTACAAAATAACTCAAATATAACCCTTTACCACCCACGTAACCACCCGTTCAAAAGTTCAGCTCAAAACTGCACCTGATTACGAATGTAATTTCCAGGTAAACAGAGCGAAACAATTATTTCGAACGCGGTATTAATTCGTGCTGGTAATTAAAACTTGCAGGGCTACGTGGCTAATGGCTAACGACGCTGGTGGCAGGTGGCTCGTGGCTCGACAATTAACCACGCTAATTTGCAAGCCTCATAATTGTTGCTCGTGTTAGCTTTTGTATGGTTTGTGAGATAATTACTGGGGATATTGCTTGTTTCTTGTTTCGGGTTGTCTTGTTATTGCTATAGATTTTGATGATGTGAACGATAAAGTTTTGCTTAGTGTAAATTTTGAGTCTGTAATGTAGTCTGAAAAGTATGTGTAGGTACGCCTGCTTGAAAATAACGGAATGCTTTTCGTGGAAAAGTTTAGTGTATAACAATCAATATCCACGTATAACGAAAACTAATAACTTAAAGACACGTTTAGGATAGTTTAGATTATATCAATTAAAGAGAGGATATTAGAATTTCTACATCCCTGTAGAACACACAATTTTTTCATGAACATATAAAATAATCTTTTGTATTCATCCTTAAATTCATCATTATTCATTCATCAAAGGTACGGTAGACTGCACATCAGTGGTAACTGTAACCTTAACTCAATAGTAATAAGTACGATTTTCCTATAAAACGGTTACCACTGACCTGAAGTTGATTGTACGTACATGCTACTAAATCAGGTTCACGAAACTGACCACATAACAAATATGTATTTCTTTGCCATTCGGAAATCACCATATTATGTCCCCTCCTATCAAACTTTCACTACCTAGAACAAACTCAGATTTGTTCCTTTCCTTCATGATTATCTCCTCAAACCTAACCTACAATTTTCTGTTCCAGACTTTCTGCGTGGTATCAAAACGGTTTCGCAAGAACTACATCCATCGCTTCACGGCCACCAGATCTCTGTTCTGGTACTCGCCGTGGTCTCCCGTGCGGAGGGCCTGCGTCTACCTGTCTACGAACCAGTACTTCGATTACTTCGTCATGGCTACTATCCTGCTCAACTGTGTCTTCCTTGCCATGTCGGAGACTATCGAAGAGGCTGAGTGAGTATTTTTTTTACTTACATAAATTGTAGTATATGATAAGCTAATAGGTAGGAGCATAGTTGTATAATAGGCTACCTATGCTGTGCATGCATAACTGTATGTGTAAATTTACATGCAATTTGTCGTTGTATGATGACTTGCGCAAGACGGCTGGCAGGAGCTGGATGCGAGCAGCCGAAAATCGATCTCAGTGGCGTGCACTTGGAGAGGCCTATGTCCAGCAGTGGATTGCGATAGGCTGATGATGGTGATGATGATGTCGTTGTATGTGTGAGCTCAGGAGCGCTCAGTATTGGTCGAGTTGCCGAGTCTTACAAAGACAGTGACACCCGCTTTCGTGAGACCTACCTATACAGCAATTTTGTAACTTACCTCTGATTGAAAATTCACTGAAGATCTTAATGAAGCTTTTAATCCTCAATATTACAATTTCGTTTCAACGATTACTATAGGTACATGTAATAATATATATTTAACTCTTTATTTTATAACCGAAAATAAACCCATTAAAGTGTCAATTAGTTAAAATTGCTGATAATTAAGCTCATATCCAGAAATAATGCAAAATTATTCAGTAAATTGCCCACTTAATGAGACATAAGCCAGCAATATATTTAACCTCGTCAAATTAACGCTATTTTAACAAAAGCTTCCGATGTTTGGATGTCCTTTACTGTCAGAATCTGTTGGGGTTCGATTTCGGTTCTGTAATTGGGACTTATTTGAAATTCAATCAGAATTATGAATGACGAAAGAATACGGTTAAATCTATCAGCGACAAGTATTTTCAGTGAGTTTCTATTTATTTAAAACTTAGGTGTATTTTATAACCTAAACATTGTACTCATCATTAAGTTTCGATCCTAGCATACGTTAATTCAGATACAGGACTTTTTGGTTTAGAAATCTACTTCCAAAAAGATCAAATTATATTTTACTTTCAAATTCTCAATTTAAAACAACCACGTTCCAAATTCAACTTTAAAATCAACTGTCAAAATTATGCGCAAACTCCGCCATGCAAGTACTGTCGCAAACAAAATCTGATCGCGCATCAGTGACGGTTGAATCAATCACGTTACTCGCTTACTTGCGTTTACGTCAACGTTATAAATGATCTCGTTAGTGTGCGCGATTGTACAGATGTAGAAAACGTATGTTACCATGTAGTATGAATATACATGTGTACCTACCTATATATATGAATCATGAAGAACAAAATGAATAGCGGAGATGGCATAACGGAAAATCTCCTAAGGTTGTGTGCTAAAATGCGGGTGTTCAGGGGACGAGGAACGTTACTGTCTTCGCCCTCAACGCCTTATTTGGACCCGCCCATTTTGTAATAACAAGAATCGTTGTTAGATATCTTAAAGAACTCGAACGCTTCATTAGTTCAGTCGTTTTGGTTATGCCCGCTGTGCGTATGTGACCTAGAAGAAGGCGTCCTACCTACCTTATAGCATCTCTGCTCATCTTTCCTCACTCCGTGGTACGAATGGTATAATTTACCGTCGCGTATGTAATTTATAACTGGTGCACTATCGTAAGTGGTTGTAGCTTGCCGCTTAATGCTTGATACGATGTGTTCGGGTAATTTATTGGGGAATTATTGTGTAGGGGCGAATAATTCTGCTATTATGTGTGAAGGTGAGAATATTTTTTTTATTATATACCTAACCACCGGTCTTTTGTATCTCCTCCCACACAAATTACGTCACTAATGTAATGTACAATTATCATTGCAAAAATACAAATCATACATGCATATAGTGAGCCCATAGAGGAATATGGAACCCAAGATAACAAGCAGGCAGTAGTAAGTACATTTCATTCAGAGACCAAAACGCGCGCATGCAAAAAAAATCTTAGCTGCAAAATAAAAACATATTTTTATTTATAAACAGATATCTTTCAACCCCCAAGCAACCGCTTCCGGGATCAAACAAACCAATTTAAGTAGTCAGATATTCATGAAAGGTAAGACTAAATCCGACCGGGATATCCGGCAGGTCGCGATGCGGCATGAATGCTGAACGGAATGCACTTTAATTCCGGCCCGAGGTGGCGATGTTAGTTTCAATGAAATGACGAGTTTGCGCTCGCAGTTCGAGGGTTAAGTTTGATTTTCGTGTTAGTTGTTGCGCAAATAGTTGGAAGGAGGTGTAAATACGTAAATACTGGATTTTAGAACGTGGTGTTTTTTTGGTGAATTTAAGCTTTGTTTTTGTAAATGATTTATCTGTCAACCGAACTAGATGAAATGATTTTTTTACTTGCTTAATGTTTGAATCCAGTTTTGCTGACGAATAAAACACATAAGCTTTAGTTACTTAGTTACTGGAAGCCCAAGACTCCAACATAGTTGAGAAAAGACAAAATGAAAGATGATTTCGTTTTGTATACCAATAACCATAAAATACTAATAGCTGTGTGAATCATGAGTACCAGGAAAACACTCAACGACAAAACGTTTCCCTCACCACGAACACCAACTTCACAACACAAAGTTATTCGTAATCCACCCGTGAGCCGATCCAATACCGTTCTGTAATTCGAGATGTAAGTGAAAAACAAAGTTTGCTCGCACTCAATTTAGCGGAACTTCGGCCTCCAGGAGAGAGGAATCAGGAATGCAACATACGTGCGACCCCAACATGGAGAACTAAATCACTAGCGGAGATATCATAACGCAAAATCGAAAAAGAAAGAACCGCGCCGAAATGCGGGAGTTCGGGAGACTAGGGACGTTATTAGCTCCACCCTTACGCACCTTCTACGGAACTCGCACATTATTTTATATTAAAAATAAAACCACAAATCAATCAAGACCAATCGTTGACAGATTAGTTTTGATTTGAAAATGACCCATAAGGTTGTCTGGCAAAGATAGCTCTTAGCCATAAGACCGCGACACCTCGCAGCGTAACACGACGCCGACACTGCGTGTGCATTAGTTTTAAGTAGTTTGTATAAAATATGTATTAGTATATGATTTAATGTTATAATATTTATGTATAGTGTTTTCTATGGGCCTTGATGCCTGATTTAAATAAATAAATAAATAAAATAAATAATGGTTACCTACTATAATTAAGTCTAAATAAAAATTTGACTGATTGGTGTACTTAATAAATCATATAGGTATCTATCTATCATAACGTCTCATTAGTTCAAGTAACTGATCACGCCCTCCGTACGTTGTTTGACCTACAAGAAGGCGTCTGACCTACCTTCCTTATAGCATCTCCACTATGTTTCCTTCCTCCATGGCTGGGAAAGTGTCCCCACGTGATAAGATTGCCAAGTCTTTGGCAGGTCCTATCGTGATGGCGTCGTTACGTTGATTGCGTATTAAGACTTGTGACGATAAAAGTTGCTAGTGTTTTTTGTGTAACGCGGTTTTTGTAATTATTATTGGGATTAATTTTGGGATTAAGTACTATGGATCTGAAATTGCGTTGTTGAACTTTTGAATTGTTATTAGTGTCGTTTTCAAATAAATGATCTGAATTAGTAGAAGGACTAATGTAACCTGCAAAGCAATATTTTAAATCCAGTAGAACATTGTGTTAGTTTGAGCATCCATCAAATATAATCTGATTTATTTATTATTCCCTTAAGCACTTCCGATTCTTTTGAAATACGTGAATTAAAGAGACTCATAGGAAAAACAGAATACTCTACAATCATCACAAATGATTTTCCGCCTAAAAACGAACGAATAAAAGAGAAAAAACCGTTTAGACTGTATACTTATTTGCTTAAAGCAAACAAGAGACTTCCAATGTGTGCTGGCCCGGTTTTCTAAATAAAACTTTGACATTGTACATGAGTACGTTTGTACGTACATTGTAACGTTTTCAGCGACCTTGAGTTCCTTGTATGTTATCATTTAAATACGTATACAAATTAAACTGATGGATTGTATAAAAATAGTGGCTTATTGTGATATTAAATAGGCTCTGTTAAAAGGACGATGGGCGTTTTGGTACCCTGTCCAACAGTGTTGATTCTAGTACCATTGCGTAGGTCTTGGCAAGGCAAAAAATGTTTACTATGACGACCAGTCCCAAATCCTTGTCCATTTCGCGTGACATCGACTAATAGACTGTGTAATGTTCATAAATCATCAACGTAGATGTAGTTCATAAATCTAACTGTATTGAATACAAACTGGTAAAGTTACAAAAAAAAAACAAGAATTTGGCCTTCATAGAAAGTTTGCCTGCCCACTGCTTTAAAAAAAGACTGTGGAAACCTTTGCAGTTCACGCAGAACTAGCTTATGTATTTGATGAAAGTCTTTCAGTATTTACAATCAATTAAGGTTGAAAAGTCAGGAGACGATGTTAATCTAAATTATATAATAATTATATATTATATTAATCTTGCTCCTCAAGAGGTGCTGAGATAATGATGAATTTCTTCTTAAAAAAAGATAAATAGAAATGTTTTGAACTTTTGTCAAATCAGATGACGATTGTGTTTCCGTAGTATGACTCCATAGACTATTACAACCTTTACATTATAATAGAGTGTATCTCAAACAATGTATGATGTCTATTAACTGAGTTTAAAATTATTACACTGACGACGTATGCCTCTTAATGAATTCGCATATATGGATGACATACTTGTTTCTATGTCGATTCCATTTTTATCATTACTCGGACCGGACAGCTAATTGAGGCAAGCCCCCTAGTTTTTGTTATTCTTCACGTAAATACCTTTCTAATGATATATCATACGTTACTGTTGGAGCGGGTACCAAATCCCATACAAAGTGCCCATTGTCCTTTGAATTATTTTGTGACACGTATATTTCATTATATTTTTTTATTTCGCTTTGCACGTTCTTTCCACACTCTTCCTAAATTTTCTTAGGTAGGTCAATAAAATTACAAATACACACGTTTAAAGTATATGATTGTATGTTGTATAGAATTACAAGTGACCAATACAATTTCCACGGTTTTAATTCAGTCCCGAGGGAAATTCTTTCTGCACCAGTATAAGTCGAAGCACAGAATAATGACCATACTTAAGATTAAGTTATAAACAAAAGATTCTGTCCCGTATCATTCTTCTTCTTCTTCTTTCGTATCGATGACATGTCATATATTGAGACTACACTATGCCAGCCCAATATGCCGCAACAGCGAGAACCGTTGAAAGCCCAGTATCCCGTACAAAGTGTGCGGCATTGAGGCGACACTGCGGCATTACAACTAATGCCGGCTAATATTAGTGAGAAGCATGTTTTATCGGCCGCCTGATCAACAGGTTTATTTACAGTGTTAGTACTATTTATTACTAATATATTGATTAAATAATTTATTAATTATGGCATAACTTACATGAGTATTCTTATCTCCCGACGTAACTGTTCATCAAGTACCAGGACAGCATAAAGTTCAAGAAGTACAGCGCGATCAAGGTATTTTTGATGCAATTGTTCGTCAAGTACCAGGACAGCGTATCTTACATAAGCCTACCAATACTTATCTATGGAAGCTTTTGCTCACTGTTTACCAGGATAGCATAAAAGAAATGGAGTTAATACACATGAAACAGCTAGTAGTAAGATCAAGTTTTCAACAAAATACTCTATCCTACTTCATACAAAGTGTGCGGCATTGAGGCGACACTGCGGCATTACAACTAATGCCGGCTAATATTAGTGAGAAGCATGTTTTATCGGCCGCCTGATCAACAGGTTTATTGATTAAACCTCACTGAAGTACGGTTAGGTTTCATATACACGAGTTTTGAAGTAGTGAGTGATGGGTGTTACTTTATTTTTGGCTTGAAGTTTTTATGTAGTCGTTTCTCAAATTTATTTTATTGATGGTTTAACTGCAGTCCTTTCGGGTAGTAAGATGTAAGAAGGTAAATTCAAATTCAAATTCAAATCTTTATTTGCGTTCCATATGTAATACAGGTATATCGGGTTGCCCGGTTAACGGGATGAGGAAATCTACTAGGCAGTGGTTCCAATTAAAACTCTGGTACTCAGCTGCATGCAGTTAGACTGGAAGCCGACTCCAACATAGCTGGTCAAAAGAATAGGCTAATGACTAAAATGACTAATATTCAAACGTTTAGAAGTAACAATTAATTATACAAATGTTTACCCGCTAATGGTAGTGTATTGTAAAATGAAAATAGTTGAACGGTAGTTACAAGCCGTTGAACGGAACATTGAACTTAAGTTTGAACCTAGTATAAACCTCAAAGTTTCGCTTTCCAAAGCAATTAAGTCCATGTTATAACCTAGCTATTACAGTTCGAAGGCTACACTTTATTGTATTTGTTTATAATCAACTTCAAATAAAGGAGGTTCTGAGTTTTTAATTTAGTTTGACTGTCGCTAGGCTGAAACTGTATGATCACGGCATCGAATCATGGATACTTACTCTATATAAAATGTACTAGAAACATGTTTCATACAATATTGACATAATTTATCTAGCCCATGCTTATAACGAGAAAATTAAGTATTTCATCGTTTTATAAGTAAATCACGCAAAAAAAGCATTTCGCAAATCCGGAATGCTTGCTTTATATTCTTATCTCCATTTCTTTTGATAATTTGTAGGTTTTTCATAAATAATCTGCAAATATAATTTACTTACGCTTAACCCTGCCACCACAAAACTCAAACTTTCCCTCACAAAACAATTCGTACATTTTCTAAACTAATCCTATGAGTACGAGCACCGAGCACTGGGGCCGGAGGTGCGGATGTTTACGCAATGCGCAAACTTACTTCGGCTATGTGAAGCCGGAATTCCACGTTATAAACTGTGAAAGCAACAGGCGTGGTTTTGTTGTATGAATTTACAGGTTCTTTATATGTTATTTTAATGTAGTTTTTAGATTACATTTGTCATAGAATCTTAATAAATGCGATAATCATGAGTCTGTTAGTGGTGTGTAGTTTATGAAACGGAGACAGTTAAAATACAAAAAATACAGATCTATTATCTGTATTTTCATGCCCATTATGACAAAGAGACCTAGATTACGCTTTGTATAATTCAAACTCGACCGCAAAATCATTTATCCTACTTGTCTGCAAAACTGTTGGTACAACAATCTCCCCAGCAACACATGTCTGTCAGTAGGATAGAAAAGCCGTTCATCGAAAAAGTTTTCGTGTGGTGTGTGGCCACTTTTTATTTTTGGGGTGTTAATTTTAATGAAAACAGACTTGAAATAGTATAAATAAGTCTCGTGCAAATTTTTACTACCTACTATTTTAGTAAAACCTGTATCAACCAAACACAAACTATATCTCATTCTAAGTTACAGACATTTATACCCTTCAACTATAAACGTCACTGTCATTGTGATGTGCCGTCACTGGCGCCAGTGACGTCACAACATGTCCCCCGATCACCCGCCGCGGATAAACGTCAGATTATCAAACATGGCGGCGATTAGACAAACTGTTTGTCTTTGAAAGTAATCGCTGGATAATTATTAATTATAACTTTGTGTTTTGGGAACCCTCATTTGTATGTTAATTCTGGTTTGATAATACTTTGAACTAACCGCGTTGATATGCGGATAAAATTGGGTTTGACTTTTATGTGATAACGTGATGAGTTAAGGAACTTCAGAAACAGAAAACCCAAGTAGTTAAAACTATGTCGTGTATAGTAGCAATATTGGTCCTGTATGTATGTATGTAATGTATGTTTTCAGCATAGTATTTGTCAGACTTAGGAGGTTTTATGTAAATAATTGAAGTCATTTTTTATCATATTCATTAACATTAATATGGCGTGAAAGCTACGGTGTGACGTCACCCGTTGCGTCGCCTACGTCGTAGCAGCTACGACGCAGCGGCTACGACGTAGGCTGCACGTGTAACCTTTAGCAAAATACTATGTACGTGTCATTTACTTCAAACTGAAAAACTATATCACAATAATAAAAATACAAATCAAAGCATAAAATGACAGGTCGACAACAAACCGAATCGCGATACAATGAATTACACAATTGATCGAATGGTCTATTGTATCGATTTCTGTTAAAATCGAATACTGCCATTTGTTGAATGCTAATGTTCATTTCATGTATTCATACAGTCGTTTCAATGAGCATATGACAAAAGGGGGCGATGTTTGTTATTTGTTGTATTGGTAATAATAATCCGAGGTGTAAATAACTGCGCCTTTTGTGATTATTCGCCAAGCGTAATTAGCTATCACTATGTAATTTTTTATTTTTAAATATTCGCTAAATCTCTCATTTTTTAGGATAAAGACTCCAGATTGAAGCATATAACTGCAGTAAAATAGCGCTTACTATAAGGCAGGCTCTCAGTTCGTTAACCTATCAGACAAAAAGGGTCATGCACTTTCCAAGAAGCGCCAAACTCACAAACCAATCAAACAACCACAAATCGCTGCGGAAACGTCTACTTTTTTTTCACTAAAAATCTATGAAGATCCGAATCTCCAATAAAGATGTCAAAGTAGATTCCGGAACGGTATAGTTGTGATGTCTTTACAAAGGGACGAGTGATGGCTTGTCTGTCTAGTCGATGAGTTGACACGCCAAAGGTTTGTGTGTGTGTATAGCGTTGTGGTAGGCATTTGTTTTTAAAGTAGTAACTCGTGAAAGGGCTGCTGGATTTATGGTTCTCATAAAACATTGGTGTATATTTTGTATGTACATACTTACAGGTGGCGTGCCATAATGCGCAATTATAAATTATATGACAATGTAAAATAGTGTAAAACGTTTTACAAATACAATAACAAAATATCTCTTTTAAAATTAATTAAAATTATTGATGAAAGCAACAATTATTTGAAAGCACATAACATACACATAGTATAACATTACAGTAGAAGGTAAACACAAAAATAATCTGAATTACGGGACGAACAAAATAGCTATCCTACTGAACAGCCCTCTATGAAAACAAAACTAAGCTCACCCTTGACCCGAAGTGTACCTGCTGTAACATGAACAGCCATCCGTCTGAAATCCCTGAATATACTTACATTATGAGTTTTAGTAGGGCCTGCAAAGATGAGATGAAAACTCTCTATATATAGGGAAAACTTGACAAATAAGTCTCATCATACATTTGCATTATTTACAGATTTATTTTATTACAGATTTCTATAGCCTATCCCTTGATTTGCAATTAGAGAATTTTGACATAAAACTCATGTCATAATTCAATCTCTAACCGCAGATCAAAGCTAGATTATACAACCACCTTTTATCTGCACTAGCTATCCAGGCAAATGTAACCGTACCAAATAATAATTTATGAATCTTACCTATCAGTTAGTAACAGATTACTATCTCACACAAGTACATTTTATATAAAACCTCCACCCGCCACAGAAACCAGAACATTCGCGTCATCTACATAATGGCAGTCTGCTTGACATAGATCTGTAGTTTTTCTACAATCCCAGTCAATGAAATGGGGACGCGCCATCAAATGGACGCTTCATTGCTGTATTATCTGTGGGAAAGTATGGAAAATGTAAACGTTTTTCGAGATTTATACTTGCTAAATAATAAAAAGTGTAAGTCATCGAGTGTAAGTAAATATATGATTGTCATTTATTTTTATATGACTAGCATTTGCGATGCGTTTACTCGTTAACTCTAATCACCCCGCTTAAACTCAAACTCAAACTCAAACTCAAAAATTTTTATTTCAAATAGGCCTATGAAAGCTCTTTCGAAACGTCAAAGTTAGGTGCATATGTTAAAAATACATATGTCCGTCTCCATGGTTAGATCGATCTGAAGAATACTGATCTTTGTGCCAAATACTGCATTAGGTGAGTTGCACCATTTAAATATGACACAGCCAAACCATATACTTGCCGCTCATTGATCAAATCAGCCAATTCACAACTGAAAATGGTTCGGTTACCTATAGATAAATGATGCAACCCACCTGACCTGCTAAAAGTTTTAAAAGTACCCAAAAAACTCTAATAACCACCAATATATTGAAGTATTAGTAAGATGACATTGCACTTCTGAAGATCCCCACTTTATCCCGAAACAGTTTATCACTATACCTCTAGATCCTTCATGTAACAAACAGTTTTAAACGGAGAATGGGGAAGATAATAAATCACCCGAAGACTAATATGTTTTTCCATTGGCTTTTCGCATTATGTTCTGGCGTTCAATGACTTTCATATAAGTGTACTTTAGAAGGTACACATTGAAACTTGGTGAGGAACATTTAGGAAGAGGTATGTTCACGTTTCGTTAGTTATTTTTAGATTTCTACGAGCCTTTCTGAATCGGGCTGGAATTTGTCTCACCCGCGTCCCAATAAATTAGTTTCCAACATGGTTTAAATATAGCCTGTATGAGACGTATTCTGATAAACAAGCTATGTCACTGCCAAGTTTTTTCAAAGTCCATCCACTACTTTCGCATTTATAATGTTTATCTTTTTTATTATTTATTTAACCATTTATGTACACAGTAAAGACACACGAAAGAAGAGGAAGTAACATAAAAAAGTACAAAGTTACTGCTTTTATCTATAATATTTAGGAAGTCGTAATGTCAACTTTTTGTGCCATCCATTCTCGAATCTTATTTGTGGTCCACATGGTATCTCGTCTTGACATCGTAAATGCTTCAATTAGGCTTTCATTTAAGGCTATGATCTATTTCTAAGTAGCATCCTATCATATTTCTCATGCCCTACAAACTGCAGCACCTACATAAAAGTGTTTTATCGATACATCGTTCATCCAGGCTCCCTTTGACTCGCGACGTATCTAAGAATCTTTGATATCTGCGCTCGTGTACACGTCATAGATATATGGAACGTATTTCAGTAACAGTTACTGGAAAATGCGTAGATCTAAAAACGGATATGTCATGGAAAATATTTAGAAAGTAAATATACCTAATACAATATGAATAGAAAAAGTAGAAAGTGGGCACTAGGAGTATATTTAAAAAATATGTATTTAAATATATGCAAAATCAGCAACTGGCACTAACAATATTGCCTTGTTATGCCGCAACTAGATTTTTTCTCAATTCTTATTAAGATTTAAACAGATATAAATAATCGTGATGATAAAGTTAAATATATTTTTATAGAAAAAATACCTCTATGATCGTTATATATGTCTATGATACTCGTTCATTCAAAACCTTTGAATACCTTTCAAAAATTCATTAATTGCACCTACACCTATTACAACATAAATCCTATTTTACTTGCGGAACTTTTTGCCGTAGGGCCGTTCTGTGGGCAGTCCTAATTAAACAGGTTGGCTGTTCAAACGAACGGCTTTTGTTTCACGATGAATTTACTCAAATGTTTACTTTGTTTATGTGTATTTGTGTTTGTGTTCAAACTGTTTAGTGTGTTATTGATAATGAATTAGGTGAGTTTTGCTGTTGGCGGTTTGTTTTTGTGTGGGAAGTGATTGATAATTATTCTCATTTTTGATGTTTATGATACAGGGAATGATTGGTTGGATGTTTATGAGGATCCAATTTAATCATTTCTTACAGGAAATGTACTTTGGGTTTATTTATTTCCGTCGAAAAGAACGGCCGCTACAGTTTGTTAAAGTAGGAACTTCGACATTGCTCATGTTTTGAAACTTCATACCTATAAGTGTACATGTACTTTAGGCGGGTATAACATAAAAACCTCTTCAGTTTATTTGTACCAAAACCAACACTGCGAGTATAATCAGAATAACTACAACAGTAATATATTTTATTCTGCCTCTGAAAGCTACCTGACTCCTAACGAACCTTTTTATCGGAGTCCACACTCCATTTACAAAAGGAGTACGCAAGAACATTTTAAATTAAACCTTCCGCGATACATTTGTTTTCTCCCGGAGTTATCTGGCCTCCTTCGTAGTAAGTTGGCTGTTTTATTTTTTTATGTCTCTGCTCGCTGTCTTAGCTTCGGAATTGTTCCTGGCTGGCTATGTGCCAGTTTGAAAAAAGGATTCACGGTTTTGTGGTACTCTTTGGTACTTACCTTTATTATTAGGTGGATTTTGAACTTGGAACTTTAATAGTCGTTACACCTTTTTTGGCTTACTTACCTAGACTTGTACAAGATAATAGTAATTTTTAACCATAGATGTAATATAATAAACAAGATTGCGCACGCTCGAAATATATATTTACGAAATTGAACTCTATTCCAACGCAATAAGGTACTAAATTTGTTGCATAATACACAGAGGCAAATCCGAGCCGAGAGGGATAGTTAGAACGGAGGCCGTTTGTCTCTTTCTAACACCTTGCCAGCATAAAAAAATGTTGTGATCAACAGTTTTGTCTTCCCAAATAAACAATTGAATCACATATATTTTTATCTTATTTTAACAATTGTAAGTCAACAAATTAATAAAAATCGCATTAATTTATTATACGAATAACTTATTTATATAAATTATTCTTAAAACATAAACAACATAAATTTTTATTTTGTTTTTTTTTTTTTCTAGCGGTAACCCTGAACATTCTTGGCGCGTAATCAGCATTTAAAATTTTGTTTATATTTTTTGTATTAAATCAATTTAAACTATTTAAATGGTGAAAAAGTGTTGCGTTTATACCTTTAAAAGTGAATCCTATGGTGGTTGCAATATATCGTTCCACAGGTTAGCTAATAATAACATTTTCGTAAACCAAACAACTAGGGTGCCCATGAATTCTTGTAATGAGTGAAAATATGGGTGATGGATTTTAAAACTGTTGTACTATTGTTATAGCTTCCCAAAAAATGAAGAAAGGCGACATAAATGGCTCAGCAGTCTATATATGAAGTAGAAATACAAAAAAAACAGTCTTCACTTCGAATCTTCCTGCTTTTATACTGCTAATTCCCGCTAATTATTAAAAGCCTTTACAAGTATCTTAAGGTCACAAACTGCGTAAGTTAAAACTTCAATACCAATCTGCGTTTAATAATCTTAGCAAATTCGGATTTGTCTCACATAGCTTAATCTCATAGTCACCCTATTAGAAAGGGACAGACAGCCTCCGTACGAACTGTTTCACTCGGCTCGTTTTTTGGGTTTATATGCGCAGTCCTGTTTACTAATATTATGTCTATGTTTTTAACTGACTTCCCAAAGAGGAGGAGGTTTTCAAGTCGTTGGGACCTTTTATTTAATATTGAAACTTGTCAAAGGTTTTCCGTCCGGGATTAGGCGTTTTCTCAAGATATAACATTATTTTCAAGTTTAGTGGTAAATATCGTATTTACCTAAAAACGGGACCCAAAACTTAATCCCGTTAAATGAGTTAAACTAGTCGGTGTTAGTTTCACGATCCGAATTATTTGTACTCCACACGCGGTAATCACTGATTACATACTGAATTGCTAAACAGTCTAAATTAACATTGGATTACAGTTGTATAATGTTACGAAACTAAATAATTTATCGTCGTTAAGCCTAGAAAATATTCAAAGGCTTTTTCATGAAAAACAAACATAGCACAATAGTTTGATACATTTGATAGAAAAATTGTTGTTCTTCGTGGTTCCATCCACACTCCGAGGGAACCACTTCCCACACTCGGATAAAATAGCAAATGTCCTTTTTTGCTTGTAGACAGTCTTTGTAGGTACCCAATTTCATTTAAATTCGTTCAGTAGTTTTGGCGCGATTTGCGGACAGAGAGACAAAGATACTGTCACACTTATAATAATAGCAATTTTAATGCAGTAGAAGTCACTCATGAAAGCGTCAGTTAAATCATAACACATTCCATCTTGGTTTAAACTCCTCGCTACAAATTACGAAACGTTAGCTTCACGTATTCGCCTAGTATATGTTAAATACCTTTCTATTCCGAGAACTAGATCCCAGCACTTACGAAGTTGGAAGGCACGCCTCCAGCTATCCGTGATTCAATCATTTAGTTGCCTTTCTCGACACCCCGTGAGGTTTAATTATATTAGACCTTATTACGACGGAGGAAGTGTTATAGTCGTTTTGTATTAGGTTGTAAAGGATGGTAGAATTGATGTGTATGAGTGTTGGGATAAAGTGTAGGATTGGTTTATGACTTTTTATAACTTATCTATCTGGTCATTTGACTTACTAGGGATAGGAATTTGGCATTCGTTGCATGGGGATAATGTGAAAATGTTGTTTCTAGTAGGCAACTCAACAACGGTTACTTAGATAGATTCTAGATCTTCGCAGTTAGTGTGGCATTGTCTAGTCATTTTAACAAGAAGTCCTGATGTTGTTGATAGCTTTGTGAACTTTTATTAATAGCAGATCAAATTGTGTATAAGTAAATGTTTACAGTACAGTTGCATAAGTAATTGTAGGCTCATTTCCTGAGACTAAATAAAGAAATGCTTCCTGAAACTTCCAATTTAAAAACTTAAAGAAAATACAAGATGTTAATTGACTGGTCTAGTTGATTCTTGAAATGAGAGCTTTATTGAAAGCTGAAACCATATAAACCTGTTGAATAGCTCAGCAAATAAACTGGAGCGACTTTCTCAGTTATCTTTATAAATATGGAGACATCTGTTACAGAAATAATATTTGTTAAGCAACAGTATTACCTTTTATTGGACAGCTGACAACACATTGTCGTGGAAATTACTCACGGAAATGTTTTTCGAATTTGTTGTTTAGCTATGCAAAGATTGCTGGGGTCTTATGTCGTGAACAACTGATTCATGTTACTTTTTAGGCCTTCGGATGTATTAAAAAAAAAGATCCGGTGAAAATTTGACAAATCCAAATGTATGAAAGTGAAAAGACATGAAAAATAGGGCGTTCTCGTTTTCCCGTTTTATACTATTCTTTATCCTTACAATTACGAAGAAAAAGTTTTATATTTACTTAAATTAAATTCCCTACAAGTTCATTTAAAAATAAGTGATCCTTTGACATAACTCGATAAGAATCTCAAAAAATAATTGGCAATCATTATTTAAATCGATTTTCCTATTAAGATAACAACCCTTACAAATCCGGTTAGTGCAGCCATCTAAAATTAACTCGGTTTGGCCAAGAAAACCCGATATAGTTGACTTTGATCGATCGCGCAAACAACCACGGTAAATAACAAATCGCAAATAATGATGGATTGGAAAGAAAAACATTTTATTGGCGGTTACCGCCATGTTACGTAAAAATTGACTTTATAAGCAATCTAATATTAACTGCGAGTTCACTTAAGCAGTATTTTAAGTAGGAGATCGCTTGACACAATTAGGAGCTTACGAGTAGGTAAAAAAAAATAGTATCCACAAGCGCGCGGTTGCACTCGCATCCCATGGGAACTACTTTGGGGATCCAAATAAAAATAAACTTATAGCCTTGCTCGATAAATTAGCTACCAAACATAAAAAAAAACAATTCAGATATGTCCAGCACTTCTGCGACATTCACTTTATCATCAGCCTTTTTATCATCCGACTGCTGGGCACAGGCCTCTTCTCACACAGAGAACGACTGAGCGTTAACAACCATGCTTAACTGAATAAAATAAAAAATATCATGGATTCATAATAAAATCTTAGACATTGAACAGTTTTATCCGTGAGCAATTAGCATGTGTACGAAATTCTCTAAGGACGCAACGAAAACTGCAAGACACAGTTGGCTTGAAATATAAATGTTTCTTTAATATAATTTCAAGATATTTTAAAATAATTTCTCAGACGTTCCCATTTATTTGTAACACGACAGCTAGTTTCAGTAATCTCTTTCAGCAGACATAAACAAAGCGTTCTGTTTGGTAATGTTACAGCATAAACAATTGAAAACTGCTGAAAACATCGCTTCTATTTATTTATGCTCGTTCTGAGACTAATTTGAATTGAGAATGTGATTTTACTTTTGACGGTTAATTTTCGTGTTTGGTTATCTTTTAGAAACATTGTTTATTAAGTATATGTATTTATATTGGTTACTCCAAAATAAAGAAGCTTCTTTGAAAATATACTTATTGCTGGAAAATAGAGAAAATCAGCCAACATCAAATACACTGTCCAGCTTGAGAGATGTAGAATGTTATTAAAATATTTGATTGTACCTAAGTTTAATCTTTTGTTAATCACTAGGGCATGAGACAGCGGAGCAGAAATTAAGCATTTGTAATTATCCCTTTTAATCAAATAATACACATTATATTATTGATAAATGACTACATCCAGTCAAACAGTAATACCGTTTTGTGTTCATCATTTATAATGGACTTACGGCCCAGCGCTTACGTACAATGCAAAACAAACTCAATGTTCTGAAAACACCTTCAAAGTTCAAGCCAAATTGAACCCTAATAACTTTCAGCTTGAACACAAACTCGATTGGAGAACATAATCTTTCGGAATACTTTACTAAGCCCGCGATATCTGTCACTACCACACGACAGAATCCCGTTTGACAAGAGTTTGCGAGTCTGTTAGACCCTGTCCTAGGGGAACACAGAAATATAGACCTTACAGTAATGAAAATAAGTACGATAATTAGTTATTGGTTGTATGTTATTAGAATACAAACAATTAGTATTCAGAGGACCTTGTTTTTGGACTCTGGAATGAAGCGTCTGTGTTCGTATTTTATATTTTCAAAGCATTTGTGTTGCTATAAATAAACCTACTGTCAAAACTAAGTAATCCTTTTCTTCTGATAAGGCTTTCATGAAGAATAACAAAGGCCAGGACGGTAGAGGTTACAACCTTTTCTCATGAGAAAAATGAGACCGTCAGAGAAACACATTTTTATAAAATATATTATGACTAAACTATCGCTTAAAAATTTATCTAAAACTAAAGAGAAACGTGTTTATTCCAATAGAAAATGGCGGCTATTCACGCAGTCTCATGACCCCTTTTATGTTGTCAGTATTCATTGAGCTCTCGTAAATGTAACACAAACTTTGTTTAAACTTCCGAACTGTACATTGTTCGACCGTTTTATGAAACAGGCTTTTAGTTCTAAGAGGGAAGGTTTAAACACTATAAATAAACGTCAAAATTTGTGTGAGTTTTGCGTCGCTAGATAGTTACTTGTATCTTTTTTTATGTTGTATTAACACTGTCATCACGACATTGATACCTGCATAAAAAGTAGTTCGTATGGTTGACTTGACACCAAAAATATAGTGACTCGTAATAACTTAATAATCGTTCCTCGGCGTTCCAAGGCACAGCACTAGGAACCAATCTTAATAAACTTAATGCAAGTTAGATATTGTGTGCAAGACCCCCTTCAACCATTAAGGCAAACAAAAAACTATTGACTAACTAACTAACACAGGTTTTGATAACACTTGAACTACGCTGCTAATTTTTACTCATAATGGCAATATTAACCTAATTTTGAACTAGTTAAACAATTAAAAGTTAACGAGGAAGTACGTATAAAGTTGTAGCTTTTTATACAACGCTGGATGAAGGCTTATGGACTCACAATTTCTTTTTAATACGCTTTTGACTCGCCTTTTCCGCTCTGAAAAGCTTATACGCAACTTGATCTATCTATAAAATAGCCTTAACAAAATACATTACAAATTCAAACTATACCATAGTGAAATTATTGCGTTTCTATTATAAGTTTAGTAAAAGTGAAAGAAGAAGCGCTATATTTTTTACACAGCTTTAATACTAAAGCGCTAAGTAAATCGTTAACTTGCAATGGATATAAACAAACACAATATAATTTCTATCCGTCTATGAAAAGCACATTCCTTATAGTACCTTGAAGCTAAGTAGTAAATTCTATAATTGACTAAAATGCATCGTACCTAAATAGACATACCTCATATCCTGACTTCAGAGACCAATTCAATAGTTACCAACGACGAAACAGTTCTAAAATTGGATATTCCGTAACTAGACACGGCTACCTCTTGGGGACAAGCAAAGCTATCCCAAGCTACTATATATCACATTGTAAAGTTTATTTAACAAAACTACGATGATAAAGTGTAGCAGTTGCCGACAGCTCTTACTAAGTAATAAAGTTAACTGAGATGTACTCCAACTGAGAACGCTTGGAACGAAATTCGTTTTTGTAATTAATATTTTAAGTTTGAATACTTGTCTTTTCATTGGATTTGTGTAGAAGACTTTATTTAGTTCACGTTTAGGTATAGCTTGGTGATAGGCTAATATTATCAAGACTTTTTTTGGTTATTGGTTTGTACATAGACTCCAAAATTACGGAACCGATTTGAATCATTCTTTCCCTGTTAGGAAGCCTTTTTTTTTTTTGGTCAGGGGGAAAATCCTCATAGACTTCCCTCCACCTGGGGTCGGTGGAGGGGGTGTGCCGGACTCTTACCGGCTAAAAACCCACCCAGTGTTGCCTTCTATTACCTATTGTCGAGGGCACGGGTATCGCCAAAGCATTCTTCCGCACCCCCGACAGGTATTGGCCCGCCAGACAAAGGCGGGCCCCGTCAACCTCTGTGGCCGTCACCCAGCGGCCACAGCAAACTCCACTAAGAGAGGCGCGCGCAACACAACGCCACCGTCTCGAGGCCTGTTTCTGATCGGACGACAGACGCCCCTAGTCTGTCGCCCGCAGGCTGCGCCCTATGGTGGCCGGAGATCAGCCACCCTGCGACGCCCACCACGTCTGCTGCAGACGGGGAGAGAGGAAGCAGTTTCTCTCTCCCTTTCCGCCGCCTCCTATAAAACCATCACATCCTCACAAAAGGAGGCGACGGCGTTCCACCCTTCTTCGCTGCCGACCATGCAGGATACGACAGCCGGCAGCGAAAGACTTCCCGCAGCATCTACTGCTGCCGCTAGGCCACGGCGCTGCGTTGCCCATGCTGGGCATTCCTCCAACGTGTGCAGCGCCGAGTCCTCGCTGCAGATCCCACAGTGGTGGCATTCGGGCGTGGGCTCCCGGCCTATGCGACACAGGAACTTTCCGAAACACCCATGTCCGGTAAGAACCTGTGTCAGGCGGAAGCTAAGGGCGCCGTGGCTTCTCTCCAGCCACTCCTTCATAACGGGCCTGACGGCCGCGACAACGGCATTCCACCATTAACACCTGGCGGAGCTCTGCCCTGCGCGCCTCAACTTGTCGAGGCACGAGGCACTCACCCCGCTGCACTGCTTCCTCGCGCCTTGTATAGAGTGACGCGAGGACTTTCCCGTCTAGGTCCCATGGTGGGGATCCGGCTAGGAGGCATGCCGCTTCAAAGGAGATCGTACGGTATCCCCTTATGACCCTGATGGCCATCGCTCGCTGTGGTCTTCGCAGCACTGCAAGGTTGCGGGCCGTCAGGGTGTTCACCCACACTGGCGCGGCGTAGAGTGCCATCGCCCGCATGACCCCCATATAGAGCCTACATTATCCCCGGTTGCTATATTTTATCCCGGTACAGGAAGTAGCTTCCACGGGACGCGTTTGCTAAGATAGCCATAATATTAGACGCTTAGTATATATTTTGACTATTTCAAATTCACTATGGCTAATTCCGAAGCGGCAAAGATATTTCACGACAGCTTCTCATAGTATCTAAGCCACAATTTGATACCTCTCTAATTAAACCAAATTCCAGCCAGGATATCCACTTCTAAAATCAATATTCATGACGTGCTCTCAAATTATTCTAAAACTTGAAACCATGGTCGTAGTTAAACTCGTTTGCTCCATATCCTCGATATAATTACGTTCTACTATAGGAGTCCAGCTCTATAAGTAATTCAGTTATGCCGCTACCACACACTTTGGGAACGTCTAGGGCTGCCATCATTTTAATTGCCGACGGCAGACTGTAAAGGTTCGGGATATTTTAGTGTATTCGATTTTTGATAGTACACCTCTGGAATTTAATATTATTAATTAAATATAATGAAACCTAGATACTATATTTATCCAGATTTTTCAATCTAGAGCCACCCAGACATTATGGCAGCCCTAGACATATCACCAGTTTAAATAGTGGTAAAATACAGATCGTAAGTTAGAAGTTAAGTTAAGCTGGATGCGAGAAGCCGAAAATCGATCTCAGTGGCGTGCACTTGGAGAGGCCTATGTCCAGCAGTGGACTGCGATAGGCTGATGATGATGATGATGATGATGAAGTTGGAAGTAACTGAGAGCAACGGTAACTAGCATGCATAAAGATGATTATTTAAAGCAGCATTGCAATGTTTACAGTTATATCTGAACACAAAAATAATTATAATTATTAAAAACTTTAAATCAATTCTCAATACTCAATAATATTTTTGTGCAAATATTATAAAAACTCTTTTCTAATAGACTAAAATAAAATACTGGCTGTTTTGTTGAAAAGAATTAATGAAATGCCATTAAACAATTCTTTTTAAATACTTTTTCCTCGTATTAAATGGTTTCCAATTTCAAATTATGCGTGGCCATCGTTTGTAGAAAGATAAAAACTTTTTCGGAATAACCTCTTTTTAAAAATCGATTGTTGAACCATTTTCACTTCACACAATACACTCTTTTTTCTAACATAAAAAAAAAACGGTTAGCAACTTTTGATATTCCCAAAAGGCCTCACAAAACGGTTACAACTAAGTTGCCTATTCAACGTCGATGATAAATTACGCGGGACCACATTATAATCCGGTGTAGGAAAGTAAATTATGGCTAAGTGACGTAGGTATAAGCATTGAAAACATGGCTGGTTCATTACTTGTGTTCCGATGCCACGGGTTAACGACGGCATTGCATGTCTATTTACTCGCTGGCATGTAGGAAGCACAGGTTACGACGCAAACAAGTATTTTCGTGGAAACAATCGTTTATTACGATGAATGGAAAGGAAACAATTAAACATTCGCATAGTTTAGTGGCCTGATATGTGGCGGACATATTGTGTGAATGTTTCACAGCTCGTGTCTTGGATTTCATTTTCATGAAGCGAAATAAGATTAATTGCTGTAAAGAGGTTTTGGTTAATTTGTAATATTAAGTGTGAGGTAAATAATGGTATTAGCTTTGTTTATATTACCCCTGAGTGTAGTGCTAAAGCCTATGTTTTAGGAGAATAAAATGGTCACGCGCTAAACCTAACCAATTTCATTAGTTTGAGTGTAAGTTTGTTTATTATCTAAGTTTTAACGGCAAAACGACAGATGAAAATGAAATTCTGTGATTAATCAAACGTATCATAATGCGACGTATACCTAAATTTTACTTTGTACAATTTCTACTGAAAAATATAAAATGGCTGCCAATAACGGCGGCCTTCCAATGTTGTTGACCCACAAGTAATGAACCGAGGATTTTTCATTTTCGAATTAGCTACGAATATACTTTCAATATAAATTGGGGTCTTCATGCTGTTATTTCTTTAAGATTTAGACACTAGTAGACATGCGTGGATACATTACAGTGCTGGCAGACATTTAAGGCTGTTTTGATAAGTACCATTGCCTATCACCTGTCAGTTTGCATTTTAAGCATAGCGCGGGAAATGTTTAATTATTGAAGTTTTTAGTTTTTGATTTTCCTTCGATACTTTATAAAATACGCTAAATCCTTTAATTCCCTAGATCTAACTATACTAATTATAAAATAGTTAAGTTTACAAACACGCAGCACGAAGTCTAAAATCAACAAAGCGCTTAAAACTGTACGAAATAAAACGCAAACATTTTTGCATACAAACAATAAAAGTTACTAAAAACTACATTTTCTACCAAAACGTACCCTTAAAAAGATAACAAAGTGTACTGTTCTCCTATTTTTAGTAATTTTCTACTTGAAAATTGTAGTTTCGTGCAACCCAACGGCGGTTTGTCTCGTAAAATGCTATGTAAATGCACGTAACCCGTCTGGATAGTTTTTGGTTAGAGATTACATTTATTAAGGTAAAGCGGTCTGTGTTAAATAATCTTGTATTTTTTAATGATGAAATATTAACTTTCGTGTGGTGTAATGAGGATGTTAAACACAGTTTAGGTATAGTTTTAAGTCAATTTGTACACAATATAAAAAATGTTTTGAAAGAAAGAAACATCGCTAAGAACCCAACTTACAATTATGTTTTCCTTTAAAACATCGATTTAGGTACCTACTATGAATTTTCACGCTCAATTATCCAAGTTAACTGTGTTGTCAGAAATATAGACGTGTACGTTGTCGGTAAAATACAAGTATTGACCGTCATCTATCTATTGAATTAAGAACTTTCATCGCTTAACGACTTTTGTCTTATAAGTAAAGAGTTAAGTTATTTTAGTTAAAATTTTCTTCTAACACTTAATTAACCATATTTCCTTATATTCCAGATACATTTTCCTGGCGATCTACACGGCGGAGATGATAATTAAGTGCATAGCTAAGGGCTTCATATTAAATAAGTACACATACCTACGGAATCCGTGGAACTGGCTGGATTTCGTGGTCATCACATCAGGGTACGCCACTATCGGCATGGAGGTGGGCAACCTCGCTGGTCTGCGAACCTTCAGGGTGCTGAGAGCTTTGAAGACTGTTTCTATAATGCCGGGTAAGATATCTAAATATCTTCTATATCTACATATATAGTAAAGAAAGTCGTGTTAGTTACACATTTTGTAACTCAATAATGACTTAGATACGGGAGAAGGACATATGGTAGTTTTTGTCACCATCTGGTACTTACGCGGGTAAAACCGCGGGATAGCTAATTATATAGTTTACATTAATTAATGTAATTGATCGCGAGCAAATGAGCAAGGATAACTTTGGTGGAATCTCGGCATGACATAAATCTAAAGAATTAATTATAACTATTTAGAAAGTAAGTCAATGAAAAACTTAGTGAGTCAGTAAACAGCAACTCAATAAAAACTTCTTAAAAACTTAACACTCAAAATAAGTAAGAAATCTCTTTCTAATAGGTCAGAATGAGACAACAAGAGTCTCTTCCCATGTATTTGATAGCTCATTAAACATTATCTGACTTATTAAAAGCCTTAACGGTAAATTTTCAAACTGAGATCAAAAGCTGAGATAATGAAGATTGTTCCAATAAGGAAAATTAGCGACGAGATTACTATACATATTTAACGAGAGACGGAAGATTAAATAAATAGCTAACTTCTGCTTGTGGCGTTACCCACTTATTTGATAAAAAATAGCAATCGGAAATAATGTTTAACACCCTTTTTGAGCCGATTTTCGATTGAGTTTTACGCGCGACACCGCTAAGTTCATACGGTGCGGTGTTACGCAGTTTATAATCGACTTCCAAAAAAGGGGGAGGTCCTCAATTGTTTGTATTTTTAACATTATTGTTCTACCGGTAGTTGTTAATTATTGTTTGCTGTACGTGCGACACCGCCCCATACGAACCGGGTGATGTCGCTCGGAAAATCTGCCAATGTGAAAAGGCTGTTTTAGGTTAGGTGATGTGGGTAAAAGCTAGTCTAGTATTTAATAACTATGAAAATAAATTCCTTACCATTACAACTCATTTATGGCACGCGAATTTATTTTACAATTTGAATAATTTTCACAGTTAGGTACATTATTATTTTATTTAAAATTAATGGTTCTGGTTACGATATGATACGCTTTGTAATCGCAAATAACACGGTTTTTTGACATCATAGAGATACCCAAGTATTGACACGATCGAAGTTACTTTTCATCGTGATCAAATATTCAATAAACGCTTTAACGTTGTTTCCCGTTCCTGAATAAATATCGCATGTGTAATTGATTTTACATACTTAATTGATATTTTCATGAAAGTATATTCTTCAAACAATTAAATAATGCTATCATATCAAAATATCTACATATTGAAATTTCTGAAAATCTGTTTTCTTTATAAATAAATCGGAACTTAATGTCGTTTAACGACATCATAATATAATACAATAATTATAATATAGTATCGCTTTAAAGTCTCAGTTTTCTTACTTCTCATGTTAGAATCATTTTCATCTTATCGAATGAGCTTTAAGTTTAATCACCTAGCAAGCATCTCACATGAATTTTTTGATGACGATTGCTACCTAGAAAAGTAGCTGTAGCAGCAACGTGGAGTGTCAGCCAGGGCCGCAGTAACCCATTCACAATCCCATTGCTCTGACGGACCATAGCATCGTTGTCATAGTTAAGAAAGCTGTCGTCTCTCTCTTTCTCCTATTTATGTACCTACCCATTTTATCACCTTCATTAATTCCAGGTCTAAAAACCATTATCAACGCGTTATTACACTCCTTCAAGCAGCTGGCAGAAGTAATGACGCTGACCATCTTCTGTCTCATGGTGTTCGCTCTCTTCGCGTTACAAGTCTATATGGGGGAGTTGAGGAACAAGTGCGTGAGGAACCTCGTCGTGCCCCCGGGGGAAAACTTTACCGATGAGGCGTGGTCTGCGTGAGTAGAATTTTTTTTGAACAGGTGAAAAATATTTAAATTTAGAAGTGCTGAATGGAAAGTTACAATATCCAAGCTCTCAAACGAAAGATTAAGTCTACATATGTATATTTTTTTATAAACCAGCTCTAAACATTGAATAGAAATAAATAGATGATAAGTACCAAATGATTGAACAATTTTGTTGCGATACAAATTGATAAATAGTTATTGAAATATTCTGAACACGTAAGCTTTCCAACTAAAATAAAATTGCAGAATTCTGTGAAGTTGCTTTTAAATAAATCAGGAAAATATATTTTTAGCATTTATTTTTTAGTACAATTTAATTGCCAGCGAATCACTATACGGCAAAAATAAAAGTCTTCTGCAATTTATCATTACGATTCGCAGAAATAATTTCCGCGCTGACGAACTCTAACGAAGGGCTTATCTTTCCAGCAAGTTTCTTCAATCAAATTGCCGTAAAACTGTTCAACACCATTTCTCAATAAATTACGAGTTTGTTCCAAAAATATATGAATTTATCAACGGGTAACGATTAATTGGGGAACTCTATGAATTTGTGTTCCGAACTGCCCATCATGTTTCCTGGAATCTTTGAAAACATTCTCACTTATTATGTTGCAAAATGGACTTAAAAATTCACAATATTGAAATTCATTTTTAATGTACTTCAAATGAGTTCTTGTTACCGTGCTTGAAAGTACAGACAGCGAGAAAAATGAATACTGATAGTTATTTTATTTATTTAGAAAATATTGTTGACCCTTTACGACATACAAAGCCATATAGAGACTCCAAAGTCTTGAGTTTTTTTCAGGCTAATGAATTAATTTCCCACACGGAAGTATTTTTCCTTATGGATAATGAGTTCATCAGCTGGTAGAGTAAAAATTTAATTATCAAACCACAACACCTATATCAACATTAACTTTTTCTCCCAGGTGGATCCAAGAGCCATCAAACTGGATGGTAAACGCTGATGAGGTGCCCATCATCTGCGGGAACCTGACAGGGGCCCGGCACTGTCCTCCAGAATGGACCTGCCTCTGCGTGGGACCGAACCCTAACCATGGTTACACGAACTTCGACAACTTCCTGTGGTCCATGCTCACCACATTCCAGCTGATCACCCTGGACTACTGGGAGAATGTATATAATATGGTGAGTTTATTTCTGCTAATCACTTTTTATTATGTTATGTTTATTTCTATTGCTGTGCTCCGGTAATAATATGTGTCAAGGTAATAATAGTTTAAAAAAACTAAAAAAACAGACCGGGAAGTGGGTCAAATTAAGATTCCAAGATTTTCTTACATACATAGTTACAAGTGAAGCTAATATAAGTGTGTTAAAAACAACACCAACACATTGGTAAAGCTTTTGAGTTTATCGCGAATAGACAGACTAAGACTTACATATATTATGTAGGAATTTATAATGTAGTAGGTACTAATGGTACTTACTATTTTTCCATTGGAAAGAAGTTCCCTACGATATTTTATAAATGGTGCCAGAAGATTAGGATGGCGCGTGATTATCGTCTTATCTAGGATTCTCCGAGGTGTAATTAGCCAAACGTATATCTGCAATATCATGTTGCTAATTAGTATATGATGACTTCAGCTCTGCAGGCGTGTTTGCCACAAATCGATAGGGCGGCGTAAACATTTCTTGAGCATTTTCAGATGAATATTGCTGGAAAATGGCTAATCTATCATAAAGAATTTCAATAATTGCGTAACAGTATTTAGAAGATATTATCAAATAAAAAAGTAGGATAAGTGTTATGAAATTGACGTCATCGTCATAACTCAAATATATTTCGAACTCGAATGTGTTTTATATAACATAGCACCCATTTTTTCTTGGTATTCAGAAATATATTTGAGTTATGACGATGACGCCAATTCGGCATAATAACCCATATCTATTTCGGGTTACATAGCCTTTCATCTGTATGCTTTCTCGTACCCGTTATGAAACACTAATATTCATTATTTAATGTTAAAGTTAATTTATAATAAACCAATAACCGACCACTTCAATTCCTCAAATGGCCTCAAAGCAAATAAAATCACTACCGACCGCAAATAACTAAACACATGTACCTCACCTTTGCAATTACTGACTAATGACGTCACAGAATTTCGTTTGAATACGTAACGGCCAAGCGGCCATCTTGAAAGCTCTGAGAATTAATTAAGGGTTGCCAGTAACCGAGGTCTACATTATGACCGTACCCACAACTCTCCCAAAGCTCATTTGACTGGAGTCTCCCAGACCCTCTTTGTAATAAAATTGTGGACCTCAAAATCGTTGGAGCGATCTCGGTGTTTAGTTAGGTGCATGTATGATGAAAAGAGTGCTTTTATGGACTTTTGTGTAAGTATTTTATGTGTTTTGTTGTAATTATGTTGTGGTTGTGTTTTGTTTAATAGTGGTTTAGAAAATATTTGGACTTCGAAACGTCGCTTTAGTAGTAGATATACATAATAATATGTTGTGTATTATTACGTAGTTGCGTATGTATGACTAGGAGTAAGTAGAATAATGATAATAATAATTTATCCGAATTTATTATTTTTTTTTTTTGACTGTTTGGAGAAACCGAAGGGTTTGTATGTGCAATTATGGACGAAGTTATCCTTACGAATAACTACCGGAGATATATCGTGAAAGACGGGACGGTTGACATATGTCGGGCATGTCACCATCCGGGTGAGTCTATCAGACATATTATATCTGGTTGTTCTCGTTTGGCTAATGGTGAATATTTGCACAGACATAACCAAGTGGCCAAGATTATCCACCAGCAGCTTGCTCTGCAATACAACCTTGTAGACCTTGAGGTACCGTACTACAGGTATGCGCCCGACCCAGTTCTCGAAAAGGACCATATCACGTTGTACTGGGATCGATCTATCATCACTGACAGGACTATTGTAGCCAATAAGCCTGATATTGTGGTGATAGATCGATCAGCGCGCCGCGCGATGATAGTCGATGTCGCCGTTCCGCATGACGAGAACCTTCTGAAAGCTGAGAAAGAGAAACAAATAAAGTATCTCGACTTAGCGCACGAGGTTGTCGCCATGTGGAGTGTCGACACGGCTGTTGTTGTGCCGATTGTCGTTACGGCCAATGGTTTAATAGCCAAGAGCCTCGACGAACACCTCAGGAGGCTCTCGTTGGGCGGCTGGATCAAGGGACTGATTCAGAAGGCAGTACTCCTTGATACGGCACGTATTGTGAGGAGGTTTCTGTCTCTGGGACCCTAACCACCGGTACCTTGGACCCTGTGCCCGATATCGGTGGCAACCTATTTTTTATATTTTTAAATGTTTTTTATTTTTATATTTAATATTTAAAAATGTAAATTATATGCTTGAAAATAAATAAATACCAAATATTTATCCGAAAAATAAAACCAAATTGTGTAGGTATATGTATAATTATGTTCAATGGACAGTATTATTAATACGAAAACCTATAGGCATCCTACGGATTATAAAATAAAATTACGGGCCGTACCAACTTTTCACCGCAGAACCTAACAAGTTAAATGAACATGGTACTTCAAAGGGACCAGATATTCGCATATCGTGAATGCAACGTTACAGCGACAGTCATCAATCATGCACGTATGCATCAGGATTTGCATACAGCATTCCGAAATCGGATGTAGCGTCCGGACGGAGACAGGTTCAAAACAAAGCGGAGTCACGACTTTTGATTTACTGGGAGAATAGTACCTAACTAGTTATTTTGTACATTTACGTGTAATGTTGGTGAAGTAAAACTTATGCTGCTCAAAGCAATTTGTAACTAGCCATAGAATACATGTATCATACACTAGCTAGAGGTAAATGTCCCGGTCCCGTGGGAACAACTGCGCGCTTTCGGATAAAATGTACCTTAAAGCCCTCCTCAATAAATGGACTATCTAATACAGAAATAAATCAAATCTGATCAATAGTTCTTGAGATGACAATCAAGCAAACAAACACAGCTTTATATAATATACCAGACGCCCATATTTTACACGTACCATAGGTAACTTAAAACTCAAGTGACTTAAGTACCGACAATATGTATGTAAAACAAGCATGTGCCTAAGTAAGCACAGGACACGTGCTTATCTTACTTAAGGTCGGGGCACGGATAGCTATACTAATAAATTACTCTAAACAATCTTCTAGAGACTAACGTTTAGAAATATGGTTTTACGACTTGTATACATAGAATGCCTGCCCTTACCTGTTGCAAAGATGAAGAGAGAAATAGAATACGTTTATTAACCCCCGACGCAAAAATGACGGGGTGTTATAAGTTTGACGTGTCTGTGTGTGTGTGTGTGTGTGTGTGTGTGTGTGTGTATGTGGCATCGTAGCTCCCAAACGGATGATCCGATTGTAATGCGGTTTTTTTTGTTTGAAAGGAATGTCATTCGGGAGTGTTCTTAGCTATGTTTGGTGGAAATCGGTTCAGGTCTTCAAGGTCATCAGCTCGTTTGTTAGGTGTGATAGGAATGTTACACGCTCAGTTTACTTGCAAGCATATGTGGGATCTGAAATTTGAAATACTAATGTCTTCGGGAACCACTGAGCTGGTCTGCTATTAGGACACGAAGATAGGAGACGTAACCCTGAACTGCTGTTTAGTAAACCCATCGAGTTTGGGCTCGTTGAATTTGTCTTGACGAGTTCTCTTCATGTTTCTGATTGACGAGAACCTGATGCTGGAAATGGGATGTGGCGGATGAAACCCTGGAATGCCGGAATGAAACGGATAAACCGATTTATATTTTTGCTGAAAATCTAGAATGACCAAAGGTTAATCTTTGTTGTTTCGCAATCTGTGCAATTCTCCCAGAGCTGGTTTGTCATGAGGATTGTTAAACAGCTTCTTTTGGCCGAGATCGCATATAGCGACCCCATCTTAAAATAACAGAAATTAAATGAAAGAAGGAAAAATTAAGGAGCTCCTTCAAAAAGCATGAAATAAAATTAAATTATAAATTTAAAAAAACCCCCGACCCAAAAAAAAGCACGCAATTATTATGACAAAAGGTTAAAAACGCTAAACCCTATAAAAAGCAAATAATAACTTTTAACACTACGTAAGTACCAACTAAAGCATGTCAGACTAAACTAAATTTTGACGTGTCGGGGGACCGCTTTTTACCTTTAAAAATACTTACATAAATCAAATGATACCTACCTAATTACAACATTCGTATAAAAAAAACACGTATCTAAACAAAATTGTATAAGAAGTATATGTAATGTAGTAGTATATAATTACTTTTAACGTTAGGCTAATAAATTAGAGCGGTCCCCCGACACGACAAAATTTAGTTTAGTCTGACATGCTTTAGTTGGTACTTACGTAGTGTTAAAAGTTATTATTTGCTTTTTATAGGGTTTAGCGTTTTTAACCTTTTGTCATAATAATTGCGTGCTTTTTTTTGGGTCGGGGGTTTTTTTAAATTTATAATTTAATTTTTTGCTTAGTTATGACGTATTCTTCTCTGCGGAGAGAAAAGGCATATTTCGCGCCCCCGGGGTTTTATAGTCAGCAAGAATCTGATATTTACTTAAACGCAATACGCATCAGAATGGCCAATTGGCTGTTAGGAATCTGAAAAACACTTAGACATAATAGTTAGAATTTTACGTGCTTATAAAGAGAACTTTAATAAGTTGTATATGGGGAAAATCTCCTAAACACATAGTCTCTCAATTTCTCAATCCCCATCACAGCATTCAATTAGATACGAGACCCAAATTGCAATACTCAGTACAAAATTTCGTTGAAATGCTTCAATGCACCCTCAAATAAATTCTTCCATGTACCTCGACAATATGAATTCTGAATTTACAATGCTTCAGTGTAATTTTCGGCAATAATACTCACACTAATGATTATTACCCAGAATATGGGGAGATGAGATATGCCAGAGTGCGCTGTGCCCAATATACACACAAATATGTTGGCTGGTTGAATATTAATACCGGTCTGTAATCATTACAAATAAAAATAAGTTGTTCCGTAAAGCGCAATACTGTGTGAATGAAAAAGAGCAGAATTCCATTTCAGTTTAAGTGTGGTCTATCGTATTACTATTCTTGTGTTGCAGTTATCCTCAGTAATATTCTAATGCGTACATTTTCATGAAATTCATTAAAATATTCCTTGACTTTTATTTTAATGGCTGAAAATGATGAGGATAATAAAATCAGTAACAGACATTCTAATTTATTTATTTTAAATATTTCTAATAAATATGTACTTATAATTTAGGTCGAATTATAGGTATGCACCAAACCCAATAAATCTAAAAACACTTCATTATGATAGTTTCCAATATAATTTTGATATTGTGGAATTATATCTTGACAAGTTTCATATCGATAATAATATACAAAGCCAACAGGCGGAATATTCAACAAACTCAATACCTCACTTATAATGACGGCACAAGTTTGGAGTTGGAAACCACAATAACGACAAAATAGGGATGTTCGCAACAGTTTCTGTAATGTCATAACTACCAGTAACGGAAGTTACTTTATAACTGAATTAGGAACTTATCCATATATTAGATGTGCGGGAAAAGTTGTAGAGGTAATTTAATTGCTAATGGGTAATCTGGTTAGCCTTTTCTCAACCGTGGTCGACTTTCAATCTAACCGGATGCAGGTGAGTACCAGTATGCTGAAAGTCCACTGCCAAAGATTTTAAAATGACCTAGCTATTTAACGCACCTTTCGGACGGAGGAACTCGTTTGGCCAAAGATTGCCATCCATTCACGGACCGACCGCGCCAAACTCTGCTTACCCCTACAATCAATCGATCCCGTTACTTGGCCAAAACCTCCTCATGAGACAGTAGTGTTTCATTTTAAAGTGAACACAGAATCACAGTTCAATATTCGTTCCACTATCTCAAAATTAAACCCCTACACTCCCATTTATTAGACAAAGGTATTTAATATTTGAGCACACTCCGTAGCTCAAGATATTATCGATAAGGAACCCTACGGTTTCCTCACATATTGTTCCGGTCGGTCTGCCGTGCCGGCCGGTCGGAAACCTAGGAAATGCTAGTGACAACACTATTTATACGTATCCGTTTACGTTTGGACCGGCTCGGCTAATCTGTATGCCTTTGTCAACGGCTGAAAAAGTCGTAGAAGTCTGACAGCGAACTAGTAGGTGGAAGTCGTTGCGTTTAATATGGCAGAAATATTTATGTACTCCGTTATATATGAAAATAATGCCTACCATGAATATAATGTACACACATAGGTGTATTCTGACAAATACCGTTTACTTAATGAACTTCCAGAATAGGTAGCTTATTCAAAAGCTTTTGTGGTAGTGGCCGTAGTGGGTGTAGGTCGTGGAAGAAAGGTTTTTAATAAGGATTCTAAATAAATATATTTCAAAACGCGTATTGTCTTAAATACTTAATATTTGTTCTCAGCGTTTAAAATCCACGACAATATTCACTCCCTACTCCAGCTCCATCTCAATTTACTAACATAATGATGGTCACCGTTACTTGGCGGCGTAGCCCTAATCCATTACATTTGCCACCAGGTGCTGTCATCATGCGGGCCGATGTCAGTGTCATTCTTCACGGTGGTGGTGTTCTTCGGGTCGTTCTACCTCATCAACCTGATGCTTGCCGTCGTCGCGCTCAGCTATGAAGAGGAGTCGCAGATCACGCAAGAGGTTTGTGCTGGTTTTACTTTTAGACTTGATCTCCCTCTGGTCGTTATAGATTGCCGTCCCTTTGAACTATGAGGGTAAGGGAACATACCGTGTATAACAGATATTTCCTGCGCAGCTGGCTGGTTACTATGAATGAGAACATGCCATTACTATTAAATAATATCGATATCGATAATACCTCAAAGTTTGATCACATTCTTTGTTTAGCAGGATCATTTAAATTTTCTTATGTTCATCAATAATTTTACCACAGCAGAAAAAGACCAACTATCCTTACATCCTTAACTATCCTGAAGATGATGTGATCCAAATCTCCCTGTTTAGGAAAGGAAGAAAGACCTGAACGAGCATCGAGACGACTCCACCTTCAGCTTCGACCCCACGTCGCTGGCGGTGCGAACTCTCGCCAAGGACTCCAAGAAGCGCATAGACGCTCGCAAAGGCCTCCTACTGGCCTCATATTCAAGGAAAAGGACGAGGAGACGTAAGCGCGGGAGGAGTGCTATACATCATGCAGCGGCGGTGGCTGCTGTGGCTGAGTGAGTAGTATATATTTTGGCAATAAGTTTAGTAATAGGTAGTGGTCAATTACTATAAGAAGCGGATAGATGCTCGCAAAGGCCTCCTACTGGTCTGATATTCAAGGAAGAGGACGAGGAGTAAGCGTGAGAGGAGTGGTGCCAAACGATATCGTGCGTTACCCGACTCGGTCGTGTTGGGTTTTTGTAGGAGGTAAAGTGAATTCAACGTTTCGCTGAGTCTCTTTTTGTCCTGGTTTAGAACAAGCATTAGACGGTAGCATTTAGGTAGGTATAATTATTATATACTCGGCACAGAATAATGACAAATGTGTTATACAATAGTTAAAATAATACACGACTAAACCAGTATCGTAACTTTGACCAACTTGAAGTCTTTCAAAGCACAAGTAAGAAAGCATGTAGTAGCTAGTAAATATATTTTATGTACATTAAACTCCTATATACATAAAATATGGCAAAACTGTCGAAGCAAGACTTGCATGGATATTTCCATATCGCTGAAGTTTTAAAAGATAGGAGAGGAACCGCCTCTACTTCACGCCTGGATTGAAAATTTCTACTGCAGTTTTTTAATCTTCGATGAGGCAGACGAGCAATAAATTGTAGATATTATAAAAGTCGGTGCCACATAAAATGGAGGTTCATCATTTTTGACTGATCTCTAAAAAAAAACTTTTTTACAAAAAAATTAAACCGACTTCCCAAAACACTAAAAAGCAAAAAAAAACTATTTTTAGGTGCATCGGCCTAGAAGTCGGTGTCTAATGGATGTTACTAAGTTAATTTTGCCACCGACTTCTAGGCCGATGCACCTAAAAATAGTTTTTTTTTGCTTTTTAGTGTTTTGGGAAGTCGGTTTAATTTTTTTGTAAAAAAGTTTTTTATTTAAAGCTTTTCAGTGATACGAATAGTTGTCACTATCCATACAAGTGAGAAGTTCTCATCAATACAAAGAATATAAGTCCAAATACGAGGTATTTTACATATTCAGTTGTCGAGTTCCCTCGACTTACTTTCTCTGGTCTCCATCATCAGGTCAGCTCCAAACCTTCACTGTTGCAAAGGTCTTGTCAATACAAATAATTTAAGCCCAAACACGAGGTAGTTTACATATTCAGTTGTCGAGTTCCCTCGACCCTCTCTGGTCTCCATCATCAGGTCAGCTCCAAATCTTCACAGTTGAATAGTGCTTTTAGGCGTACACCTGAGTGTCAAGTTTTTACCCTATGTATGCCTACAACTTTCGAAGGTTGCCCTCGATTTCTCAGGGTTTCCATCATCAGATCCTGACCTGATGACTATGGGACCACCTCGGGAGTATATCCTATCAAACAAAAAAAGAATCATCAAAATCGATTAATAACTGGCGGAGTAATCGCGTAACAAACATACAAAAAAAAAAAAAAAAAAAAAAAATACGGTCGAATTGAGAACCTCCTTTTTTGAAGTCGGTTAAAAATATAGGGTTTTAGTCCTACAGAATGAAAACTAGCTAATCTTTGCCTTGCGTTTAAATAATTTACAGATACGGTTGACAAGAGTTTTGTTGCGTAATGGCTATTAAGTAATCTGTGGTGTCTTTACAACTGCAAAAACTATTTGACGACTACTCTAAATGGCATCTACCGTTTTTCCTACAGAGCATAAAAGTACAATTTCAATACAATTATTCTCATTAGAGCTATATTCTTTCAGTGTTCGTTTTTATCAAAGCGAAATGACGCAGCGTTTAACCGTAGCTCTCGACGTTTAGCTTGACTTCCATTGCAATTAGTGCTACTGACATTTTAACTTGTATTCATCTTTTTTTTCGAGAACATTCCGTATTTAAATGTTTCGATAAAAATATCAAGCTGCTTTAAATCAAGCGTACTTAATAGTCAATTTTACGAATATCATTTTCTCTGATTACACTGAATCACAATTTTAGAGGAGCTCGTGAAAAAGTAACAGCTCGTTGTTGTAACGCTTGGCGTGGTGGGTCTGTCTATGGGTGACCATCTCTCCAAGACGAGTACTTCTGTGCATCGGAAGTCAAGTTAACTAGAGAGTGACTCAAACACGGTTGATAGAAGGTTGAGCAGACAATGGATGATGACACTGAATCATATTTTGATGTTAATGCCAAATCTGCCTTTACTAAAGAAATGAGCGCATCATAAAATGTACACTGCTGCTTACACTTTAATAAAATACCGCCGTAATGTTACGCTATGCCGCCGCAACACCCACATTATTCCAAGAAAAATACATAAATTAAACGCGAATGTGCCATTTATTGAAAGTTAATTACATTGCAATATATTTATCGGAATTTCAATCATCAAAGAACATCATACAATTTTATTTCGTTGCCTGTAATATCGTGTTTTCGGAAACATAAAATGTTTCGTAATTATTTATCAGCTCCAGAAAGTACGATTCGCTTTTCCAATCGGTACCTAGGTATTGTTCTGAGAAAAAATATTTTAGGAAAAACTTAAAAGTACGCTTTTGTTTTAATTTCCTTTCCGATTTGCTTTCAATTGCTCTGTAAAGTTAGGGCCGACTTTTAGGTAGTAAAAAATATTTCTTGTTTGGTTTTTAAGAACTTGTGTATTTGCTCCTTTTTTATATACGTAGATATATAGCGTAGTCTAGAGCTTTAGAAAAGGCATATACTTTTTTTATCTAGTTCCCTCGGAACGCGGATGGAACTACGGGAAACAGCTACTTAGAACAAAATATTTTAGTTTCACACTGACACGTCGCTCTAAAGTCTACAAAGTCCCATTATAGATCCACATAAAAGACATACTCATACAATGTTATTTAAGTTTAAGCATTATTCCGCTATAACAAACATGAGGCCATATTTCTCGTATAAAAATATATGTAGTTGGTAGTTTCCTAAGGTGAAATAGAAATAACAATGTGACTACAGGAATACAATGAAACTTCAAACAGCACAGTTGCAATATGAACCTGATGCTGTAAGCAATCTTTTATACAATGCTTTGTACGGAATGCTTCCCTTGAGTAAGCGCTCATACTCGCTAGAGGTCATTTTCTTACTTAAATAAAACTTTAAACTGCATATATTTTTTTAAATACCTTCAGGTGTTTCTTGGAAATGTGTTTGATGTAATAAACAACCACCTGGTTTTGTGTTTATTTAAGCTGCAGAGTTTAATGGTTTGAAGGCGCTAATCGCAGAAACTACCGGACCGATTTGGAACATTCTGTCAGTGTTAGTTACCCATTTATTGGGGAAAGCTATTGGTTACTTTTTATTTGGATGCGTGAAGTAAGTAGTTCCCATGAGTCACGGCTGATGCCGCCGGTGAAAGCGAGTACTTATCTATTACAAAAACTTACATTGAACTAAAGTTTAGTAGATGCAATATAAAACTAGTCGAAAAATTCTACCAGCACTGTAAATTATAATTATATTCAATTTCTTACTTTTTCCCCAACAAAAGTTTTGTAAAAGATATTTACGTTTAATTACGTTTTTCCTTCGACTTGATTTTTTACACGACGCAATTAATTTTTACTCTTCTTATTTTTAATGATGTCGAAATAATTCTTAATTGTGTTTTAAATGGGAAATAAAAAGTCTGTGCCGTAATTAAGATTATATTTTTACACAATTTTCTGATCTTCGTCAAAGAATGAAATTCTGAAGGGAAGGTAGATTCTGTGAAACATTCCATTTATTATTTAGTCGAAACGCACGTGAAAATGAAAAATTCCGTTTTCATGAAAATAGAAAAACGAACAACGATTGTTGCCAATCACAAAAACTGAAATCGTTCCATATTCATATTTAAAAGCGCGCCAATAAAACGAATCAGACGCGACATCGACAGTTGATTGTTGGGGATTCTATCAGCGACACTCTATTCATATGAGACCGTAACTATGAAGAGTAATAACAAGTTAATAGAAATACAGTGTAGTAGACAGATTCGGCAATGTAAGTGGTATTATCACGGAACAAGGAAATATAGCGGAGATGCCATAAGAAAGGTAAGGTAGGCGTCTTCTTGTAGATCACGGTAATGTACGGTAGGCGAGATCAGTTACTATAACTAACGAGGCGTTTGGGTTCCTTGACAAAACCAATCTGTCAAAGATTGGTGGAAGTGGAAGTGAGTTTATTTTTAAAAAATGTACGCTACCTTTCTTAGTAGATTTGGCGTAATGAGATCTCATGATCCATACTATGTACATGTAACTACATACGCAAAGTAATTTATAAAATATGTATACGTCTAGTAGATAGACAGGGTGATGTAAGCGGTATAGCCGTCGGTATGTCAGCTGCCAACTGAAGTATATCAACGATGCATTCGCTTTGATATCGAGCTCGCATTTAAACGAGATTCAGCATTTTGCGGTGCTCGACGGATGCGAAATTGTTCCGCTCACAACGGTCTAATGGATGATGGAAACCTTTTTGTTTTACGAACTTTTTGCTGATTTCATGATATCATCGTTTAAATGAAGAACGTTTTAATTGTATGTAAATGGCAGATTCTACGTTCAAAACCAACATTTGGAACAGAAAATGCTGTATTAATAATTATGTACAGGATTATTTTCAATGAGGGTCTTCTCAATTTTTTCTGCCACAGGGTGGCGCCACGTATGCGTCTGGTCCAAACAGCTGTCAAATAGTATGGAATAGGGTTGTTTCCAATTTTCGGAAATCTATTTAGATAGCTTCTAAATAATTTTAAGATCACCCTCTCTTTCATTTTTCGTCTCAAATCTTTTTATTTTTTATGTATTAAATTTTTTTCTATTTCTCTTAAAATATTGCTCAGAAAACGCTAGATCACGTGACTGTGACGTCAACGTTCTCTGTTCATTCCTTTACATTTTAAAGTACATCTAACGAGAAAAAACTAACATACCAACTAATGGATTTCTTAATTTTAATAATGTATTTTTATAAAATAGCTACAAAAACTATAATATTTTATACATATAAATTATTTTTATACATTTGCACAAAAATAAAATGCCTCAAATGTTTTGAGTTGTGTACGTGGAAAAATGAAAAGGTGCAAAGAAACGTAAAGTTTGTGTTTATTTATATTGAGGTTATGTTTGTGTCCGCGTTCGAAAAGATTTGATGCTTTTTCAAAAAACTTAAATTAAATGAATGTCTACAAGGTTTGTGTTGTGCGAGGTTGTGGAAATACGACCATTAGTGCTCCAAATAAACTGTTCATCCACGTTCCGCTGAATAAAAATCTTGGTTATCAAAGAATTGAGCGACCATAAAAGAGTCTACTCCTGGCAGATTGGAATCTATCAGCTTTCATAAATCCTTTCTCCATAATTCTTTAGCAGTTGTATCACTTAAATGCAATTAACACACAGAACTTCACAGAAGCAAATAAACAAAACATTAATTCTGAGGTTATTTCGATATAACTGTCACTGTCAAATACTTGTCATTGTCAAATATAGAAAGGATGACGTCATCGGTCTCTTCTCGTCGTTTTTAATGGCGTGACGTGATAGGCTCTAAATTAAAATTTCATAAATTAATTAAAAAATATATGGTCAGTTATAAATAATATAATATAGCTTATCGTGTTTCTAGTTTTGTGAACTTTCGGTAGGAAACAACCCTATTGTAGGGTCCGAACTTATTGTTTATTGAAATTCTGTTATATTGGAAGTGTTATTGATTTTATTATGGACTGCGGTTAGAATAAGGTTTCCGAACTAAAAATTGAGCTAAGAGAGAGGGTGCAAAAGTCACTGGTACTAAGGAAAAGCTTGTTGAAAAATTTGTTAACACAATATGATTTAGTTTTTTTTATTTACTCAACCGCAATAGTAAAACAATAATGCAGTGCTTTAATTATAAAATAAAAAAAAAAACACTAAAATCGTTCACTATTCATAGTAAAGATAAGCACTTTGACAGTTACCTGGACCTGACGACTCGGTGCTGCCACCTCGTGGACGCCATTTTAGAAAACCCTCATTGCACAAAACTCTTACAACACGACGTGAAAAGACACAAAACCACACTCGGCTTAAAATAACAAAATGAGCTTGCCAGCTATAACGTTGACAAGTGTGTCTCACAAACTAATTACAAATCTCGTGATACTACAGAGTAATTATACAAAGAAAACAAACTGACAAAGAAAGGAATGCAGTCAAAGAGCTGAGAGCTAACAAGATTCCCGAGTCGGGATTATCACGAAGTTAAGCCAGGAATTAGGACGAGCAAGGAATTATCTCCACCAGCCACGGGACACTTTGCCGACGCGGACGAGACGCAAAAAATAAATAACTGCTCTTTGAGCGACAACATTCAAGGGATTTGTGTTTTGTATTCGAAATAAGCTGAATTCTGAAGCTTTGCATTTAACCAGCTCGTTGGTTTTGATGATAAGACGGATGGAGAAATACAGATCTAAAGTAGAGCTTTAAATGTACCGGGAATATTTTTATTCCAGTTCTTTAAGAACTATTTTTCAGTTTTTCTTAGACTTCAGTGTAACATTCAACACATAGAATTATAAACTTTTTAGTGGTCGTCGTCAACATTTGCATGGATCCCTACTCTTATGTGTGGTGACAGCTTTTGTACGAAACACTTCACAACCGTAAAAGACTACCTGCACTGTATACGTACCACCCCAACATTACACGATCGACCTTTTAAGACCTTTTTGCCTACATAAGAAACAGCAACACCAAACAGGCACCTTATAATTATTGCCAAACAAACTGAAATCAGAACCTGTTTACCGATTCCGCAGAGAAATGTGCTCGACATGGGAATCAAATAAGCAAGAAGCACAACAAACTACGGAACGAGTTGTTCCACTCTTGCACAAGTTGCCGATCTGTCAGTTGAAATGCATCCCAGCTTTGTATTGCACAAGTTTGTGCAACTAATTTAATGTTCTTTGTTTATACGGGCTTTGAATGACGGAGCTTTGTTTTCTTTACATTTAGAGTAACTTGAAATACTGTAACGTGATTATTTTTAAGGCATTTTAAGACATTTACGTCTGATGTCTCGTGTGCTATCTGTGTGTCTTATCAACAAATGCCACATGAATAAAAATCTGTAAAATAATCGAAATATACAATTAAATTACACAAATATACATCAATAAGTATAGTATACAGTCGAAGGCAACGAAATTTCTTATTTTGTTTTATAAGTACAAAACCAACTACCGCGCTTGATGCACAGTCGTCCAATTACGAAATCGCAATCTCAATTCAATAAAATGGAAACTTTCTCCTAATTTGTAGCAAATGCTAAACCCTGAGGTGATAACGAAAAGCTCATTTAGTCTGGAACATTCTACCCAGCCATTCTGACGTCTGGCTATTGACTCGACGTCAATATCTAAAGTCTGAAGACAAACTAGACAATTTCAAGTAAAGTAACGCTGAAACGTTGTGTTATTTTCAAAGAGGAATTTCTGTAGAAATTATTTACTGTATTTTTTTTTAGTATTACCTATAGGGTTTGCTACAAACTTATAATTATTCCGTTTTATATGAAATTCAGCTACTTAATGGAAGCAAAAATGTGTGAAACCTGCTAAAACGTACAGGCTTAAGAAATAAGTTTGAATCCTTATTTCTTAAGCCTCGAGTGGCCACGACCACTCTCAACAGTCTCTCAAATTAAAAAGCAAATCAGACTTATTTGATCACAAAACATGATTACCGAAAACATATCGTATTGCCAATAACATATCTAGCGCAAACAACTCGTTTCAGATGGATTTGTATCGAGTTTCGCGAATCGTAATCCAATCTGTATGAAACTCCATTGAGTAAAATCCCTTGAGAGAGATTTACGGCGCTCTAAAGCAATTTAAGGAAAGCGTCAAATAGACGAAATGAACACGTTTGTGGACGAATATTGGGACTTATTTAGCTATCGTATATCGGAATTTCTAATTTTCATGTGCTTGAAAGTAGAATATTAAATCTTCAAGTTCGCTGAAAATGGTTAACAGGCGTAGAAGATATCAAATGGAGAGGTTTAAGAATCTCTTAACTTGTTGTATTCTCGTTACATAAGCTATTATCGGTACATTACCTACGCATTATGTGTGATTAGTTTAATTATGAGACTCAGACAAGCTTATTACCATACCATGTAGATTATTTTATATAAATCAGTAATATTTTAGGTCTTCATTTATTAATATTTTAATCTTGGCTGTTGCATTCTATTGTTGATTTTTTACGCTTTAATTTTCGCAATAAGTTCCTTTCATATTAAAATAGGTACCATAAATACTAGCCTTTACAACGAATGGCGACAATAAAGCGAACTATTAATCTAGAGAAGCCGACGACAAATGTAGTTGCCGCAATCCACAATACACATTTCCGTTTGAAAGCCACCTCACCTGTTTGACCCAATTCCGGATAACTTCGGAGTCAACATGCGAATTTACATGATAATACCGTTGGCGGGACCATTTACCATACTATGGGCTAAGCCCTGTTTCCATTAGTCGTGAAACTTGAAGATTTTTGAAAATACTGAAAATCTTTCTAGGTATGTAAGTGTTGAGTGTTAATACTACCGGTTCACTCTCTCTTTGAGCTTGAAGATTAAATTGGCTGCTGAATTCTATGGCGGGGTTCAAGCACAGACACCACAATTAATACAATCAATAGAAACAGTCTACACGATAAGTAATCCGATATTTTGTCGCAATTGTAGTTATCATTATAAGACGTAGATATCAGAGAATCCATGAATATTGATTTCAATAGCTACAACGATATGTAATGAATACAAAATATTAAATCTCAAATCTTTGACTGCACGTTCTCCCAATATGTATTTACAAGGCATTCATGTAATACATAAATATTAAGTAAATAAACTCAGCATACACTTCATATATCATATGTATTCTGTATCATATTATTCATATATCGTATCAAACCACGATTCTATGGTGCAACGTGCATAGAACACCCTTGCGTGCAGAACACAATTCACTACAATTGCAACTCAAATCCAAGTTATGTGACCATAACGTTATAACTTGTGTCAAATGCAGGTATGCCAAGTTCTTGCCTTAATATTAAGTAAATGTGGTTTTAAGTAAATAGTAGTGTCCGACCGAAACTGGTTTTGCGGCCGAAACCGAAACCGAAACCGAATGTTCGGCCGTGGCTTCAGTTTCGGCCGAAACCGAAACCGAAACCGAAACTCATATGGTCAAGTATAAAATTTCTTAAAATACTGAAATTTTGTGTTTTTTACCATTATTTTGCATTAATTAGGGCATGAAGTGGAAACACAGTATATTAATTCAGTTTGTTGTATTGTAATCATTTATTTAATACAATATTAAAAAATCTTAATAACATTTTTAATACTTTTTAAAAGTAAGTTCTCATAGCAAAATGTTTTTCAGTTGACAATATAATCAAATAAGTAATTGTTACTTGCCTGTATTCCTGGTCATGAAATTTTGATAAATGCAACTTCAGTCCATGTGATGTTTGTTTTTTTGCTTCGTGGCTTCCTAATGACTAGCACTTGTTACATATCTTGCAAACAGCTTTTGATGTATCTCTGATACTTTTATCAAAGTACTGCCAAATCTGATTTTTTTCTCGTTGTGACATTTTACTCTGAAACAATTAAAAATAAAACCGTAACAATAACAATCGGACAATAGGTCATCGGAATGAAAAACAAATCTCGAATAAGATTACCTATAAAACGTAATTTATGAAATTAAACACTTCACATTTTTTATTTACTTACAATTTCTTTTTTACATGTGACTTCATTTGTTAATAACAACAAAACAGTTATTGACTCAATATTTAACTAACTATATAAATCATTCAAGTACAGAAACAAAACAAAAACTTACATGTTATCAGTTCCATCAAAACATAACCTCCAAATAATGTTTCCGCCGGACGCACACGCACTGACTAAGTTTTATTGCATTACTACGCAGCTATCCGAACGGCACACGATGATTCCCGAAAAGAGCCGACGGCTTACGACACAGCTTTGCCGCGGAAAACGAAGTTAGGCGAACGTGCGTGACCTTGCGAGATAAGTTTCGGTTTCGGCAAAAGTTTCGGCCGATTTTGGCCGAAAACGAAACTGCAGCCGAAACTTGATTTTTGGCCGAAACTCGGCCGAAACCGAAACCGAAACCGAAAGTTCGGTCGGATTTTTGACGTCATAGATAGCAATAGGACAGCAAATAAAAAGCTCAATTTTTTTTTAAATCCTCACGACAGATTTAGCATCAACAAACCAAACATTTTCTCTGAAATTGTAAGAAAGAACGCTTAATGTAATCTACTAATGAACTAGTTTTTAACGTATTTTTTTTTCAGATTGTTATGACTGTTGAGTTGCCTAATCACTGTCAATAAATTGAACTTTCTTGTTTAGAATGAATTTACACCTTTTAGTTATATCACGAACCAGGTTTTCTCTCAATTACCCGTCTACCAAGAAGATTGCTGTTTTGACGCGTTTCTGTTCTATAAAGGGCAGACGCAAACATGTTTTTTTGTTTATAAAATGACAGAAGAAATCCATCTTAGATTTCCAAGACTAAAAACCTAATACCACGTTGTTACAGCGACGTGAATCGGCGGTCGCGCTCTCGGTCCGTGACCCCGAGCGCATCGCCGCCCCCCCTGCCCGCGCCTCAACCCCCGCCGCCGCCGCACACGTTGCACCCGGATAATGCCTTAGGTACATCTTTTTGTACTTAGTTTTATACGTACTTAAGAATGTACTTAGTTGTTGGTTTGTGTCCTCATCAATTTTAGATTAGCCGTTAGATTGTGCTGAAAAAATAAGGTAAGGTAAGGTTCAAGAAGTATGAGAGAGGATTTTTTATCCACGGGGTATGGTACGGTTAAATTCTCAGTTGGTATTTTTTTAATCAATGGGGTGTCCTATGACCAGCGTTAGATGTCCTATGGTTGGAATAATAGTGATGATGAGCAGAGAGAAGAGGAAACTAAAGTTTTATATGAATCACATCGTTCCCAATTTATGAGTTGAGATTCATTCACACAAACAATATTTACTTAACGACAGAATTATGTATAAATCATGTCCTCCTAAAGTACTTGGGTAACGATCGAGCCATTTACATCATCGCGTCGAACTAAAAGCTTCTATATAAATATGAATCTTACGATACAACGTAGAAAGATTGATTCCCTGTCGAATATCGTCTATTCTCAGGATATGTTAATACAATTTTGCTTGAGCATAAACGTATTGGATAAACATTTTCAGCTACTCTTACTGAAAATGAAGTTTTCTCTCATAACAATATTTTGTAGAGAGTTGGGGATTATTGTTTGGCAATCTAGCTTTTACGAACTACTACGCCTACTTAGTCGTAGGAAAATATTTTACAATGGACATACATTGTTTTATGTTAGGACTTATATATCGAAGAAATGTGAACATCTATATTATTTTGGATCAGGTCGAGGAGCATTAAGTGCAGCAGGTCGTCAACTTAGCGACCACAGCAACAACAGGGAATCGTCTCTCGACGACTCAGGAGTGGTGGATGATCACGACGATGGAGAACATACTTCTGACGATCAGGCACCACACCCACATCCTAGAAGGCATCTACTAATACCGCAGTTACCGGCACCGCCAAACCACCCACCGACGCCAATGCCGATGCCTAATGTGCAAATTCCGATGCCGGTGCAAACGCAGACGCCGATGCAAATGCAGATGCCGATGCCGATGCATCTGCAGATGCCGATGCCGATGCCATCGCCAACACCGATGCCGACACCTATGCCGATGCCTATGCCCCAGATTCAACAGGTACTTTTCTAATAAAAACTTGAAAGACGGTATAAACTGATTTACTTATGTGTGCCATTTTCCTGAAAAAACGCGGTTTTCAGGTTACGCAAGACGGTCAAACGCAAGATTCAAAACATAAACATCAAACAAAAATCGAAAAGTCTGCAGCAAAGCCAAAAAAGCCACCGAAAAACATTCAGGACAAGTACCCGCTGAACCCTGACTACCTCAACCAGATCGTGGTGCTAGGTAAAATCTATTTCACACAATAGCACATTTTTCACTTCCTAAAACTTTTCTGAGGCAGTACTGCCATCAAATTCAATAAGGTCTCCAATCTGGATTGTGAATATTCGGGAATTTCCGCCACATGTCGACAACTGGATGGCAATCAAAAATGAATCAACAATTTGATGGCACTACACAACCTAATCCAATTTATTGGCACGGCTTCAACACTGAAAAGCACGAGACAAATAACACTAAACTAAACGATGCTACCACTATGTATCAGAATGAACGCTTTGCAAACACGAAGGGCTAACAATACTATGACAACGAATGCATTTTATAGGGGTTCAATCCAATTACTCAAATTAATAAACTTGCAAAATTAATTTCGTAGATTTAGATTAAGGACGTAAGTTTATTGGCTCTCCTTATTGCATGGTATTCAATAACTCTTGTCAAAATTAAGTCACTTAGGAGTTCATTATTTCGACATCTATCAAACTTTAAATGCTTGCGTTCTATGCAATTTTCTACTTTTCTCAATTGGAATTTAATTGTACAGGTTAATTTTAATTACAGTTTCTAAATTATTAGGTAGTTTGACTTTAAGTACTTTTTCTTCTAAGTATTCTAACTATTCACTCTGTTTCAACTCTCATTTGCAACAGATGATATTTTCTTTGGATTTCAGAAGCATTATGTAAGGTTCCACTTTGATTTTTGAACAATCCTCGACAACGTGAACCGTTTGATTGAAAATAATTTCTACGAATCGCTCGTGTACAACAAATTCCCAATCAAACGGTTTCACAGTAATTTATCTTTGGTAGCTTTGCGAATAAACTGTTTCGCAAAATCAAGCATTCTCGTAAAAGCTACCAATGTTGTAGATACTGCAATTATTATATTATGCAATTAAAACAGTTTTAGGTACTGCTAATTTGTCATAGAAATAACTATTCTATTTCTGCGATTTCACTTTTTTTTCTTTCATTTGTATGTACGTTTATGTTGAAGAGATGGAATAGTTCTTATCTATGGTTGGTAACATTCACCAGTAGCTTCACTTCTCAATGAGGAACACTTCATTGAGCATTTTAATCCGACACGGTTGCAATCTCGCTTCTACCCTCATTAATATCGTCAGGGGCGGACTGGCCATACAAGCGCGCGCCCGACCTCCCGCAAGCGGAGACGACGAAAATTAATGAGCTCAGTTTATTGGCAGCCACGCACAAAACTCATATGGGCAATTACGAGCAAAATTGCACTTACTTCACAGGTTAGTAAACACAGACGCAAACGCTTCTACCCCCCAGTCCACCCCTGTTCCCCACAGGAAGACTGCAGGGTGACTGCGATTGACTAGCTGTCGTCTTGTCATAGCTCAGAATCGCATTCAAGTCTCCACATTACATGATATTACTTGAACAACAATACTGTTAACACATGTGCATAACTTTTATGCGATTCGTATTTGGAAACATCAAAATTCATATCAGTGTTTTGTCGAACTTTCAGTGTAACCACTGTACCGGTAACCGCACCGTTTGTACACATGATTGGCCTAACTAAATTTTTCGTACTACCATGCTGGTTTTCCTTGCATTTCAATGCAATTTTCCTGCATATTTTCTTAATCCTGACTTCGCTTACAATGCATGATGAGTTGTTTTATATTTAATGAGTTATAGATTAATTTAGTAATACGAAAGCTTTGCATCGATGAAATTTAAATTTTGCTCAGTACGCTTTCGCTTATTCTAATTGATCTATTTCTTGAATTCTTACTTTCTTTTGTTCGTGATGTATTTGTGTGATATTTGTTGTTGTTGATGTTTGTGTATCTTGTTGACTGGTTTGAAATTTCTGGCAGATGAGCTGGTGGATAGAAACTGTGAGTGCTGCGTGTCTTGCTGTATAGACTATGAGGGGTGGCTGCAGTTCCAGAACTGTTTGTATGGGATCGTGAAGGATCCCCTGTTCGAGTTGTTCATTACAACTTGCATTGTTCTCAATACACTGTTCCTCGCGCTAGAGCATCATGGAATGAGTGAGAACGTTAGATCGGCCTTAGATATAGGAAATAAGGTAATTAGAATACCACTAAATAAATATATTTTTCAATATTCGACTAAATAATAAACATTGTTAGGCTGCTTGCATTATTATTTTAAAGCCAATTACAGATTCGTGCCGAACATGACGTCATCTCACTCATTTTCAAACGTACGACCGTGTAATCAAAATTATTTTCCTTCATGTAAAATCATCAACGAAGTGTTATGTTCCAGCCATATGTGCAACAGTACTCATTCATGCTGATCATACAAATATCATATAAACTTATAATCATGTTTCTTTAGAATCGTCAAATATCTTTCCTCTCATAATAACTTAACATCCGTTAATTTTCCAGGTGTTCACGTCGATATTTACATTAGAATGTATAATGAAAGTGATGGCAATGAGCAAAGACTTCTTCGCGTGCGGTTGGAATATATTCGACTTGATTATAGTGTCGGCAAGCCTTCTAGATCTTATATTTGAGCTCGTTGATGGCCTATCTGTGTTGCGAGGTCTTCGTTTGGTAAGTTTTAATTATGAAAATATTTTTCTAAACATCCTATTCTCATTGATCCAATCCCGAACTAAAATTCACTCTTGGAGCAATTCAAACGGCACTAGTACTTTCAACTTTGGCGATTGCGACGAATTGTCAGAATTCATTATCTTACATTGAAATTCTGTTGAATATAAGTAATTTAACTAAAAAAAGATAGACTTTTCTCCTTTATCTCCTTCATATTTTTATTCCAGTTACGAGTGTTAAAATTAGCTCAATCATGGACTACAATGAAAGTGTTGTTGAGTATTATAATATCCACGATCGGTGCTCTTGGTAATTTGACGTTCGTGTTAGTGATAGTTATATACATATTTGCTGTGATCGGTATGCAGCTCTTCTCAAAGTCTTATACGCCGGATAAGTTTGACCCGGATCCAGTTCCCAGGTACGCCATAATTTCTGCATGACTCTCTTTTTCATTACAAGTATTATTTACAGAAATCTTATTTTTGGGTAATTTCTTTACTTAATTCGTAGCCTTAGTTTTATTTGAATATTCATTATTATTCCCCAAAAAATCTCTTGCATGTACTTTAATTTCATCATCGTCTAAATTTTGGTCATGTATATTAACTTTTCTGACCCATCGACGTACAAAGGTGGAACTTCAACGACTTCTTCCACTCGTTTATGATGATCTTCCGAATCCTTTGTGGCGAGTGGATCGAGCCTCTGTGGGACTGCATGAGGGCTGAGCAGGAAACCGGAGCAGAGAGTTGCTTCTTCATATTCTTGCCTGCTCTGGTCATGGGCAACTTTATGGTCCTCAACCTCTTCCTTGCCTTGCTGCTCAACAGCTTCAATAGTGAGGAACTTAAGAATAAGAAGGAGGTTAGTACCACGTCTTCTTTTCTTCCTTACTACAATAAACATAGGATTTTGAAAACTACGAAAAGTAAATACCTACGCCTATGTCTAATACTGGTTATATAATTTGTGTAGACTTTAACACCAAAATGTTTTTGTTTTTTACTCATATATCCTCCTATTTTATAAAACGTACAATGAAAAGAAACTTAGTACCTACGTCAACGCCATCCATTCTTTCCGATCCCCTTTAGTAATGCCTAAAGATAGCATCGGTACCGTTTACCCGACGTGCAGCGTAGGCGTTTGTCGGCGCCATTATCCATTCTTCATTAGCGCGGCGTCTGTGCGACGCATGTGTACGATAAACGCCTACGATATCACCAGATAGGGCTTTTAGTAAAACGAGAAAAACACGACCTTACAACCCAAGCAAAACAAATGGAAAATAAGACATCTATAGATGATTTTGGTGTTACCTTTCAGGAAGTAGGTGAAGATTCAAAATTAGCTAAAAGTTTCGATAGGATACGTTCAATAGTAAGAAAAAAAGGTTTCCTTATATCGAGAAGTAAAGAGACTGACAAAAAATCTAAATTAGAAGAGCTAGTTAACGAATTTATGACCCAACAACGTACCATGAAGGAGAAGAAGACGTCGATACCGAGCGAGCAGAGGTACTCCGCGTCGATACAAGAGACCATTCTGTTCCCGCACGACAATATTTATAGTCATAGTTATCAAGAGGCTTTAAATAGGTTTGTATTTTTTACACATTGCATATACATAAAATTGTAATGTAAAAGTCAAATAGCCAGCCTTTGAAGACTGTGTCGATAAATAGCAAAAATTTTAAACTAAAAATGCCATTATATAGCGAAGAAAAGGCCATTTTATAAAAATAAATCCTTAACTTTTAAACGAACTTAAGTGGCCACAATTCAAGTCCACAAGCAAAGTTATAAAACTTTACAAAAATATTTCAGGCCAATATCTGTGGGCTCCGATTTTGCCTACCCGCAACTTTACCAAGCGGCCAACAACTTTAACCACGGCAGTCAAGAAACTTTAAAAGACGTGCGTGACTTGGCAGCAGAACACAAAATAACTAGCATTAGGGAAGACTCTAAAGAAAATCTTGAAGACACGTCGCCCACCGAGCAAGTTGCCGCTCAGAAGTTGTTGAACCAGATGTCTTCGGGCTATCACACACAGCCCTCGGATTCGAGAGGTAAGATAAATACCGCGATGTAAAGTTCTTCAACCTACTTTACTAAATTAATACTTCAAATTCAGCGAGTTAAACCATGACAAAAAACATAATAAGAAAATATGGTGTAACAATATTTCAGACGAAAATGAACATTATGAAATGGCACAGTTGTCGAGTAAAACAACGCCAGAGAAATCCAAGTGGCAACCCAGGGAAATACCGACTAACAACTTAAGTAAGGAACCGGTCAAAGGAACAAATGACGAAGAAATGAAGCGTCCGTGGCAAACTTTAGTCTCATATGTAGATGAATTAACCGTAGGTGGGAGAAAAAACTCACAGGGTCAATATATTGATGCGATGGGAAACTTCCCCGGATTTGGGAAACAGAAAGAGCCGAAAGTACCCGAGAACTGTTTTCCTCGGCAATGTTACGATGCGTATGTATTTTCATTCAAGAATGTCTCGATGCTCAATGCCATATTCGCTTCCATTTCTGTATTAGGAGTTTGGTAGTTATCCGAGTCTTGTAATTAACCGATTTTTACGATACATTCTTCTTCCTTTGATACATTAATCTTCATGCCCTTACGAGTTGTGTATGTCTTAACCTTTTGCACTTCTAAGTAACCTACTTATATTATTATTATATTGCATCCAGTAATGTAATGTAACTCATCTAACTTTATTGCTATGACCATTGCTTCACAACATTTATCGTATTGTCCCCCAACTTACGGAACCGAGGCAACAAATAAAAGGTTCCAGGCATGGGAAGTAAATTCACGACTCTCCGTATTTAGGATATGCAGAGGTGTAGGTAGGTACAGGGTTGATTAGATGCTTGTGATCCGAATGTATGGAAATGCGCTGTCCTTTTAGGAGTTCTTGTTGGGATGCATGTATTCAGACCAACTTGGGTCAACGTTGGATGTTCCTCCGAACGTACATCCTGCGGTATGTAGACACTCCAGCCTTCGAGTGGTTCGTATTGGTGCTCATCTTTGCGTCGAGCATCACGCTCTGCTTTGAAGACATCCACCTCGAGAAAAACAAGCCCTTGAAGAAAATACTGTACTGGACCAACTTGGGGTTCTGCATGATCTTCATCATCGAGATGTTTCTCAAGTGGATAGCGTTGGGGTTCTTCAGATACTTCACTAGTTTCTGGACGCTATTAGACTTTACTATAGTATTTGTAAGTACAATTCTATTCAAAAAATTAGTAATGCTTTTTTACCATCTCTATTTAACGCTTGAATTCCGCTTTCAGGTTTCAGTATTCAGTTTGTTGATAGAAGAAAATGAAAACCTAAAAGTGTTGAGATCTTTAAGGACTTTACGTGCATTGAGGCCGTTGCGAGCGATATCGCGGTGGCAGGGGATGCGTATCGTGGTGAACGCTCTAATGTATGCGATACCTAGCATCTTCAACGTGTTGTTAGTGTGTTTAGTGTTTTGGTTAATATTTTCTATCATGGGAGTACAGTTTTTTGGTGGGAAGTTTTATAAATGCGTCGACGATGAAGGAGAATTGTTACCGTTAGAGGCAAGTGTGATTTCAAACTTCGATTTAAAAATTTTGATTTTCCACATTAACATTATTTTTATACAATTTCAGATAGTAAATGACAAATGGGAATGTTATTATAATAATTTCACTTGGATAAATTCTAAGATATCTTTTGATCACGTGGGGATAGCCTACTTGGCGTTATTTCAAGTGGCCACGTTCGAAGGCTGGATGGAAGTGATGGCCGACGCAGTGGACGCGCGAGGTGTAGACCTACAGCCGGCGAGAGAAGCCAACATTTATGCGTATATTTATTTCGTCATCTTCATCGTATGCGGTTCATTCTTCACCCTTAATCTGTTTATAGGAGTAATCATAGATAATTTTAATATGCTCAAGAAGAAGGTAAATTAAACATCAAGAAATGCCATCTGAATAAAAAATGTCTCATTTTAATTTACTTGTTTATCTTTCAGTATGAAGGCGGAGTATTAGAAATGTTCCTTACTGAAAGTCAGAAGCATTACTATACAGCAATGAAGAAACTCGGTAGAAAGAAGCCCCAGAAAGTAATAAAAAGGCCGAGGAATCAATTCTTAGCAATGTTTTACGATCTCTCGAATTCCCGAAGATTTGAGATCGCTATTTTCGTTTTAATATTTCTAAATATGCTCACTATGGGCATAGAACATTACGATCAACCGCATTCTGTTTTCTTTATATTAGAAGTTAGTAATGCGTTTTTCACGACTGTATTTGGTTTAGGTATGAAACTCTTCAAATTATCTTGTGATTACAGTAGTTGAGCGCCAAACCCCACCGACATGTAGGTACATTACCACATACCTATGTTCATTAGCCCTTGCTCATTGAAAAAAAAAAAGTTAACACATTTCAATAAAATTCAACCCATATTCACACCATTCTGCAGGGGGTTTGGCGCCCTTACCACGAACACTGCACCCACAATTACCATCTAAACCTCACCTGCCTCTAACCTTTGCAGAAGCCATAGTAAAAATAGTAGGTCTTCGGTACCACTACTTCACGGTGCCGTGGAACGTGTTCGACTTCCTACTGGTGCTGGCGTCGATCCTGGGCATCCTGATGGAAGACATCATGATAGACCTGCCCATATCGCCCACCTTGCTCAGGGTCGTCCGGGTGTTCCGTATAGGGAGAATTTTAAGACTGATTAAAGTGAGTATTTTTCCAATTTTTCTCCAGAAATCCTGCATCTTGATGTACCCTATCTAAACTTTAATCAAAGAAAAGCTCCCAATGTCAAACAATCTGATGATGTCTAGCTACATAGTGGATGTGACAACTTTAGAAAAGCATCACTATGATTACCATGCAGTCGAAATAAGTATTTATAGAGATCATAGCCGATAAATGATACAAAAGAAATAAGCATTATAATGAGATTACAAAAAAGAAATAAAATTTTCATCCCAGTTAAAATCAAAAGAAACTAATAATGAACTTACCGATTTCTATCATTCTTTCCCAGGCCGCTAAGGGCATAAGAAAACTGCTGTTCGCGCTAGTAGTGTCGTTACCCGCGCTGTTCAACATCGGCGCGTTGTTAGCGCTCATCACCTTCATCTACGCCATCATCGGCATGTCGGTGTTCGGCCACGTGAAGGAGCAAGGCGCTCTCAATGATATCGTCAACTTCCAGACCTTTGGGAGAAGCATGCAGTTGCTTTTTCGGTAAGTCCTCTCTTATTTGTTTTTATATCGCCTGCTAGGCCAACACATTTTCTCACTAAACAAATGTTTTCTTTCACAAAAATCAACTGAGGGATTACATATTCACTTACTCATGAGTATATTATACTGTTCACTAATGTGTATTCTAATACGTAGAAAACAGAGTAGTTCTTGTAGATACCAAAAAATTGTGTGGTACAATTAGCATAGAAAATCATTAATCAGTTATCTGTAGGTCATATCATGCGACGGTTTCAAAAAACTACAACTTTATCTCCGTATTTTCCAGTTTAATGACATCAGCAGGCTGGAACGACGTGTTAGAATCCCTCATGATCCAGCCTCCAGAATGCGAGTTGGGCGAGCACCCTGGGCAAAACGGCAACTGTGGGAGCCCACTGCTGGCCATCACGTACTTCACCTCGTTCATCATCATCAGCTACATGATCGTCATCAACATGTACATAGCCATCATTCTGGAGAACTTCAACCAAGCTCACCAGGAGGAAGAGATCGGTATCGTGGAAGATGATCTCGAAATGTTCTATATACGGTGGTCCAAGTAAGTATTTCTCTTAAAGTAATATTTATAGAGTGAATAAGTTAAGTGATAAATTAAGACCATTCAAACTTGTAAATAGCAAAAGAAATCACACAAAAACTCTAAGACATAAATCTTTAATCAGCGTTTCCATTATTAGACCTGTCTGTAGCCAATAAGCACCACTTACAGTTATTAGACCTATTTATAATTACGACAGTTCAGAACGGACACTTTAAACACAAATGAGGTCGTAAAGAGAAGCTCGTAAATCCAGCCATCTATCTTGATACTCGGCTTTAGCTGAACACATTAAAAGTTACTCAAACAATTATTGCTTGCCGTAAACCGTTAAATCTGTAGGTACGGAATAATTCTATTGTTTCTAGTTTGCTAATGGAACAATTACTGCTAACAATATATAGGCCAACTACATTTGTATTTGAGTACCAGCTATCAAGTATTATAATGGAACGGTTTCAGAGGATCGAGAATAATCTGCAGAGATCAAATGTTACGAATACATCATGTTGTTCCTCAATATGGATATTAATTATTAATTTAAATATATGAATGTAAGCCAAAGTAATTGATACAAAAAATATATTTTTTCAGATACGACCCCCACGCAACGCAGTTCATAAGTTTCGCTCAACTATCAGACTTCATAGCTTCCTTAGACCCTCCGCTAGGCATCTCGAAACCAAATACAGTGGCTTTAGTCAGTTTTAATCTGCCAATCGCGAAAGGCAATAAGATTCATTGTTTAGATATACTCCATGCTCTGGTCAAACATGTGTTAGGGCATGTTGAAGAGACGGACACGTTTAGACAGCTTCAGGAACAAATGGATATTAAGTTCAAGAAGCAGTTCCCTACGAGGAAAGAGCTGGAGATTGTATCCTCGACTAGGATATGGAAGAGGGAGGATAAGGCAGCCCGCACCGTGCAGCGGGCGTGGAGAGAATATGTCAAGTAAGTATCAAAATAAACCTAAAAAAAATGAATGAGACACTATGAGCATTAAATAGAAAAATAACATAATTTGATAGCATCAAATATTGTGATGCATTGATTTCAATACATAGCACAGAAATCTGTACACCACGTTGGATACTAGTGTTACTTCAAGCTACCTCGAAACAGATGTTTCCCTCAACACCTATCAACAAATTTCCAGACGGAAAAACCGCAGCCCCTCTCAAGAAGAAGAAAGCACGAAATGGTCTCCGGGCGGAGGTTGGGGGGGCCGCCTCAGTGCACTACTGCACGTGCGGCGCGGCTCGCACGCGTCCAGTCGCAAGTCCTCTCGTGCGTCCGACGCGTCCGACATCAGCGAGTTAGGCGGTGCCTGGCTGAACCTACCTCTGCTGCTGCTGCCGGGAGCCGCACCCGGAGAACAGGTAACCATAACAATAACAACTGCAGAACTGGTCAGTGGGTCGTCTTAGGGAACTAGATGACATTAGCTACTTGGCACACAGCGTTCGTATGTTGAGGGTGTGGTAATCAGGACACAATATGAATTATAGGTCAAAGATGTATGCTAACCGTCAGTTGCAGAGAGTTCCATTAAAGTTAAAGCTTCTTTAAATATACTGCTGACCCTTTCTTTATCAACAAGATAAGTGTTAGCAATCGATTTAAAGAAGCATCTTTCGGAAACTGACAGTAAGATCCTAACGCGTCCTAACACGTACTGTAACGCACTCGAAATACATGCAGTGTGCCAAGGAGCTTAGTCAAAACGAAGATCGGCAGACTACAATATATTGATCCAACGCAAACAAATGAATACTAAACTTTCTAAAGCCGGGTATCCACTTAGGTTCGCCGTGGTTTGCGAACACTGTGTGCTCCGCGAACGTGAACATGTACAGTGTACACACTTAGGCTGCAACATCAGTGAACAAACTGCGCTCCCCTTTGAGTTCGCGCAAAAAACCAGAGCGCTCCGCCGTGCTCCGATCGTGCTCCAGTCGCGCTCCGCGATCACGACGAATCCATTATGTTTGGTTTGCGGAGCGGGCACGTTCGCGAACCACGACGAACCTAAGTGGATACCCGGCTTTATACATACTTATCTAACAATTTGAAGCATAGAATGATCTTGTCTTGAGTATTTTGAAGCTATTTAGTTGGTCTTATATCTTAGAAGTTCAAACCTTAATTTAGCTTCCGTTTTATCAATTGACATTTTTAAGTATTTCATTTTCACGGAAGTTACATTAAACTTCATCAGTAGGGGCAGCCTGAAGTACGTCTTTCACTAGATGGGTAGGTAGTTAATTTAGAATTCGTAATAATGTATTTTCAACGCGTAATTTGGCAGAATGATCTAAAGCTTGTTTTTTCCTACAGCGTTTTCAGTAAACTTAGGCTCTTATTTCATTGTATTTGAGAGTAGTAACATTTATCATGATACAGCCGAGTGGTTCTGAATCGGCGCCGCCTCGAAGGCGGTCGGCATACGGGCTACCGATCTTCCTGCGGCATCAGGACGCCATGGACGAAGAAACCGGCCCGAAACGAGCAGGTTCATATGTAATGTTTTGCTTTCCGTGTCTCTTCCTCAGTAGGTTTAGAGATAGATGCATTTTGACCCTCGTCTTAACTGAGCAATACGTTGCATTCCAAAAAAACTTTTGTCTCCTAACGAGAGAGAAGGCGCAACGTAATTCTCAGTTGAGACATTGCCTTGGCTAGCACTGAGTGGTTAGTCACCAGTCTTCCAATTACTCTTACTACTACCCCCTAGTAAAGACTCGGAAAGTTTTCTTTATAATGTTGGATAATTTTGCTACTTTTGAGTTCTTGCTTCCTTCTGTCTTGTGCCTGTGTTGTGGAAATATCTGTCATGGTAAGAGAATCCAGAACCAACCACTCGGTCCTAAATATCTGAGGTACCTAAATTCATTTGATTCAAGACTTATGTACATTCATATTTATCTGAAGATAACTCTTGGTATTTTAACTTCCATACTATAAACATAATTCAAATGAGTTTATATTTCCATTTTATCTCAGTTTTTAGATGGCGTTAACAAGCATACCTAAGAACAGAGTTCGTAAAAGTACCCAGAATAGTGAGCTTTTGCATGCTTTAGTACTCAGTACCCCTAACTCTCGCTTCTGTAGCTATATCTATGTAAGTGAGCGTCTGCATGGACAATGTAGTGTGTAAGTCTGAGTAGTTTGTTCGCCTCTATAGTATTTCCTTCACTTTTAACGCATCTCAGGAGTCCGTAAGTACAATTCTACACTTCTATTGATTTAACTTACAATGTCGACGATATCGAAGGTGCGTTGGTATTGACAGTTCGATCGCACAAATGAACACAATAGAAGTCACGACAACACCAGCTGGAGTAGCTGCTATCTTCGCTATTAGAGTCACTCATGATACATAAGATTATAGAATCTAACGATCATTTTGATGAAAATATAGTTTAGCCTAGTTTCAGTTCTTGAATTCAAAACAGAACTACACAGAAGGCTATCACGTATTTTGCACTACAATGAAGACACTGGATCGGTTGGTAGGAAGCACGAATTTCTCGGGAGGTGGTTTGTTATGGTGGCGTGTGTGCGCAGGTTCCCTTCGGCTGAGCTCGCGGCGCAGCTCCATGCGGCGCGTGACGCCGCCCGCGCGCGCGCGCACGCCCTCGCCGCACGCCAACAGCGAGGTCAGCATCCTCGTCACCGAGGCCTCGCCCGACGCCGCGCCGCCTGCGCCGCCCGCGCCGCCCGCCCCGCCGCCGCCGCACACACTGGTGCGCGTGCTGGTGCACCGCGAGTCGGACGAGCGCCCCAGCTGATCTCCGACTCCCCCGGACGTTCCGCTAGAGAGCGATCCCGACTGACTCTTCAACCGGCACAGTCCGGCGAATAATTGTGATTTTTAAATTTAACTAGCCCCGTTCGCGGTCGTCATTATGGTGGATACGTTGAGATAGATGAACCCGTTTCCTCACATCCGCCGGTAAACGTTAGAGCACGAGAGATTTAATTTTGTTATTTACCGGTGGGATTCGAAATGAGGGCATTTATCTCAACGCTTATTATAATAGATAGTTAAATACAGTAATAACCGGGAACTTCCAGACACGTTGCAATAACGTTTTCATTAGTATCTCGTCGAATTCATAAGCTTTACGATACAGAACCGCGCAGGATCGCGCCACGCAAGTTGCATTACACGCTGATAGGTAACATTCGTTTGTAGACGCTTCGATAGAATAATGTTGCTGAATCCGTTATTTTGGATCGTAGACAACTAGGAAATGACAGAAAAAAAATCTAAGCTAGCATTGCTCATTTTTAAGACCGATTATCAAGTATGTTACGTAATTAGACCAGAAAGTCCAAAACTAGATCACTTGATTGTTTATCATAAAGAGTACCTAAATATGTATTTGTAACTTAAATAATAAAATCAATAAACCTGTGCTAAGTTTTTCTAATTTCGTTCCTTTTTCTACGATCCAAAGTTCGGTAAGATGGCAGTTTTTTTATAAAATTTACCTAATATTTATTTAAGTAGAATCAAAACCAGTGTCAAGTTGAATGTAAATCAATTTGTTGTTGTAAATAGTGTTGTATATGAGAATGACTGATGTCACGATATCGATAGAACTACACTGAAGCTTATCTAAGCAAGCTGCACAGCAAATAAGCATAGTGATATGGTTTGGTTTGATCAATATGTGAAAATTATGCAATGGGCCTTATATACTGCCTTGGGGAACACCGTAGGTATGGAACTGTGTTTCAAATTGATGTTTCATAATCGTTTTGCAATTTTGGCATTTTTGTACTAAATTACCATATTATTTTTTATTGTCATTGTTTATTTCGCATCAAGATCCCGAGAGTCATAATTGTTTGATATTAATACAAAATCAAAAGCTTTGTTAGATACCATTTTCTTTTAACTCGATTTTTTGTATATTCCTTTAGCTTATTTGGTGTGCAGCCCATTAAAACATTAGTCGTTATCGATTTAGCGCCTCAGTCAATTCAGGCATCTAAATTAATATTAACAATCCAAACGCCATTATTATTGTTGAAGATTTAGATATTAAGTATTTGAAAATTGGTTCTAATTTCGATATTGAGAATTATTTTGTATATGTTGCTTTAGGTATTATTTGTGGAATGCCATGTGCAACGTGTTTCATGTATATCTAATTTTGTATTAACTTATCTTTAGTCAGTTGTTATATTTTTACACATTCTAACGCTAGTATGTCTATGATCTTCAGATTAAGTTGAAGCCAAAAAACATGGAATCTGCCTATCATTCTGTTGACGAAAATGTTTCATTTAATATTTTTGATTAACAAAATGATATTGTGTGACGGAGACTTTCGAGAAACTTCAGTGGCCGCTCGTTGCTGACCGTAGATACCTTTACAATAGAGTTGGTCTCATTATAACCGTATATTTATATCAGCGTTAAATGTTTCGGTTTTAGAAAAAGCTTGGCAACGTTAAAAGACTTGAAAGTATAACAATAACTGAATCATCTTAAAGTAATTTTTAATAGTAATGTAGTATACAGGGTGGACATTTCCAATGACATGAGCTATTTATGAATTTGTTTCAATATTCATCAGTTTAATTAAAGATAATGCAAATATAAATCTTCCCACAACATTAATCATGACTTTAATATACACTCTGTATATTCCAACTTTAGCAGTATTGTCAGCCAGTTCTCAATGATGAATGTAAAATTCTACTACAAGTTTTAGTGATCAGTTGATTAGCTAGTTTTTTTTATTCAATAACATGAAGTAGCAGACTAGATGGTAGACATTTGTTTTTCAAATTACGTAGTAATTTTTTACGACAAAATTAACTATATTCCTAAATACAATATGATCTCGCTAGAGCTTTAAATCTTTTTGACATGATAATAGATAAATAAGTGGGGGGGACGTGTATGATCAAAAGTTCTGACAACAATTATAATATAGATATGTACCTACATAAATATAAAAACACGAGATATTTTACCTCACAATTATGCTAGTTATCTGTTCTACGAAATTAATACCTATTCAAAAATGTTACCTACTTAAACTGAATTCCCGTTTTCTCTATCGATATAAACTTAAGCTATCTATATAGGTATTGTACGATATTATATTGTTGTCTCGGACCTACGGAAGCGGTACTTATACATTTAACGCATACCACTTGGTTTTTGTTGCCTTTTTCACTCCCACCTCCACACCCTCACGAATATTACATTGTTACAAGATTCCTTTCTCACGTAAAAAGCAAGCAAATAGCATACAGACGTACAAAAAGAGCAAATATTCGCACAAATCTCAATATTTAGAAATATTACCTAAGTATAAGTTTAAAGTTTTGTATCGTTTTGTAGTAAAAAAGCCCTTAAGTTGTAAATTTTGTTTGCTTTTTCCATTATTTCAAATGTTATTCTGATTTTATACATTTGTTATTTCTGATTTAAGCGAGTGTATTATTTTGGTAATATTTAGCCCGTCCACATGTTCCTTTGTTAATTGTTTTATAGTTGTAACATTAGCTGCTAATAGTGTTAACGAGTTGCTAATATAGGCGCACCAAGTGCTTTCGAATTATATTTTAGCTGCATTTATGTACAATCGGCCCGAAAAGTGATCTCATTTTAGTTTTAGGCGAATTCATTAGCGCCGTAAATCACTTTTGGAACCGATATTACACGTATGACGAGAATTAACGTAGGAAGATTGTAAAGCATTCAATTAAAAGAGTTGATGCGTTGGTTTTAAATAGTTCATAATAACTATAGAATTAGCTTTTTTTCTAAAAGAAAAGTTTAAAAAGAAAATTTTAAAATTTCTCTAGGAGTAAACTTGAGCAGGTACATTTTAAAACCCCCAAATATTTTCCAATTTAGCAAGGACCAAAACTTCATTTTGTTTGAATAAAAATATTATCTCAAATTACTAATTATATTCTTGACCAACTTTTGAATTCAATTTTACTTAGAATTTTCGAGGCCTGTATCCAAATATGCTAGAATTTTAGATGCTGACACCTTGTAACATACTAGTATTTGTACCACCTCGCTTTATGACAAATTTTACACCATTTGCTTTGAACCCTTTGATATCTCAACAACCCACACTCACTAATTAATATTTTCAATTCTAAAAGAGGAAGTATGATAAAATTGTTCTAATAGAATAGATAATATTTCCCAATATTGTTCATTAATATGTACATAATGAAAGATGCAATAATTTTTCATAATTTTATCTATAGTTATGATCTTGAAGAGGTTGATAGTGGTTGGTTACTTTTAACTATTATTATTTAAAATATGTACGATGTACATGTAAAACTATTGTAGTTAGTGAATTTGCAATATTTAAAGCATGTGTTGGGCATGGTTCGATTTGTGTAACATATGTTGAAATTGTATGATATGTAAATAAAAACTTTAAATGAGACCTGCGAAATATGATTTTCTTCCGAGGTACAAAATATAAATTAACCATGTTAAAAACTATGATTAAATGAAAATATAGAAAATGTTGCATTTTTATTTTCACTCCGGCCATTTTCGTAACAGTTACCAGTTACCACTGCAGAAAAATAACAAAAGTGACTGGATCAATTGAAAATTGCAGACCTAGACAATTACCTCCTGAGAAATTATTAACACTCCTTAAACCCTCTTCAAGTTTGTAGGCAGCAGACCAGAATTAAAATGTTAATAAATTACCTAAGACATTGTACTTTAAATTGTATGCCCAAGAAAATAAAAATAGATTGTCAACAGCAACTATTTATTTAGATGTAGCCATGAAAATACATAAATAACCATTTATTTCTGAGCTAAAATGAAAAAATTAATGGTACTTCAAATCATTATATTAAATAAACTTTTACTAATAAATGACTATGTAAAATTTCAGTAGAATGTTCAATTGTACTAACATGTTTACTTCGTAGACACCCTGGTACGGCGGTTCCATGCGAAATTAACTCCATAGTTCTTGGGCCTGACTGGTTTCTGAATCTTGGGAACATCGAGGTACCAGTGCCACCCATTCTTCTCGCAGTGAGCAATTGCCTCATCCGGGGATTTGAATGCAACTTTCATGTTGGAGAGCGGGTCCCCAGTAGATGTCCAGCCCATCAGGGGGTTCTCCCAGCGTTGGCGGTTATCAAATTCCATCTCCCAGTGATGGATGTTGTTTGTGCCGCTCTGCATGGCATTCTTGGGAGGCTGGTAGATGCGCACACGACGGGTAACAATGTGCTCCTCTGGCACACCATTCACAGGAGTTAGGTCTACCTGGAAATCATTATTTGCAAGCTTTAGTGAATAACTCATGAGAATTGAAAATAAAGATAATATGTCCAAAGCCAAAGAAACCAAATGTAGTATTCGAGTTATAATACATACATTCTAAGCAAATGTCACAAGATTGAAAAATGTGTGTGCTAAAAACATGATCATCCACCTAACCTACATGACTAGAGATCTACGCAAAGGCAGTTTTTGGTAGATTTACAATTTATTACATGTTTGGAATAAAATAGGAGCCTTAGCATGTTGTCAATATCAGTCTCACCTTGACTGGGACCTTAATGGTCGATTCCAAAACTGCTTTCTGTTTGATCTCTTCTGGTGATGAAAGAGCGACTTCGTTATCAATCATAGGAGCCTCCACGCGACCCGTAGGATCACGCTCTTTAAGGGACGATGTTGTTGTTGAGAATGCAGGCAAGGACCTAAAAAAAACAACAGTAAGAAAGATGTCAAAGATATCATGAGCTGCAAAGTTATATCGTCAATACATGGGGGTCAAATCTACGAAACAATGTTCTTTTAGTATACTTACCTAGCCAGCGGAGTCCTTGATAGAACCGCCGCGCGGCTTATTACTTGAAACATGTTGATTTTTACGTAACAATCACCGAAAACGAAAATTACGTTCCGAATTGAGATGGTTTTTTTTTCTCTGTCAAATTGATGTTACTGACAATGACAGCAGTAATCAAGATGACATTACAGCTGACATGATTTTGAAAAATTAAACGAAATAGAAAATTGGAAAATCGTTTCTCACTGGCAAGAAAAGTGATTATGAGGGGTAAACCCGTTTTTCATGTTTTTCAGCAAGTACTATCATGAATTATACTTAAAAAACATTTCAAAAGCATTTTTTACAGATTAATCAGTGCCAACGAGAGCGCCAACACAACACCAAAAACTACCAAAAACAATCTACTTGCTCTGTGAATTGGAGTTTCTGTCAAGTTATGGTAGTCTGTCTGTCAGGTTCGGAGTTGTCGAATTTGTCAATAAGAATTTAATTTGCGAAAATCGCAAAAATCTATTTTAGCAGTTCTATTTCAAATAAAAGTGTTATATGCTTATATAACTTTCTATTGCCTATGTTTTCGTGTGTTTTCATTCTGTATTCTACGTAAAATATGGCCTGCAACATTTCGTTCGCGTACATTAGACTTCAAACAGCTGTTTTCATGTAAAGGTAAGTTTATATAAAATAAGATTAAATTCTCAGCATCATATTTGTTAATGTAGCCTTTTGATGAAGTATTTAATCAATTCTTGGTATTATGAAATATAATATCTGTTGCTAAGTCGAGCGTCGAATAACCGGTGTCACCTATCATTCGACCTTGTAGGTTTGATACAAAACTGTTTGCTCCATAATAGGCATTAATAGTTATGATTTACTATTGGAAATCAATAGCAGGCGACCCACTGACCCGATGTTGGTTTATTTCTGCATAATGCCAATCATGTCAATGCACTCTGCTGTCATTTCATAGTATTAAAAATTGTTATGAAATACCACCACAAGTAATTTGTATCAAAGTTAGGATTTCAACATAATGTGCACTTAACAGATCTTTATAAGAGAAGATGAGACTCAAATATAAAAATTAAAGCAACATAAAAAATGTCACAAAATGTAGTTTTAATATTTTGTGTGGGTCAGTATGTAAGAATTACAATAATCTTACGCAGACCTTACCTCACCAGAATATTTGAAAAAATAGACAATACATATTCCTAAAAGAAACAAACAACCCAAAGAGTATGTTGATAAAAAATTATAACAAACTTCCAGATATAATAAAGAATTACACAAAATTAAACCTATTTATAAGTAAACTAAAACAGTTCTCGCTAAAAAAATGTTATTATAGTGTCAACAAATATTTATATGAGAAATAATAAAATGATTAGAATAATAGTTAATAAATAAAACTGAATAAAGCTCTCTTCCTCTCTCCTACTTTTACTTTTACTTTTAGCTTTACTTTGCTGTGCCCGAAAGGGTCCATGATGATCACAATTTATAATTTACCACCTAAGAAACACATTGTGGAATGCAATAAATAAATTGAGTATTGAGTGTGTTGGTTTTGTTATCTTCCATTTCAATGCTTAAAAAGTTTAAAGTTTGCTAAAATCCATATTTCTTTTACAGATTGCCACTGACCCAATCATGTGCTGTTAAAGGGGAGAACCGTAGCTCCTACGGGAGCTACCTTTAGGGCTCTACTTTGTACCTGTTTTTAGTTCAACACAAAACGTTCTATCACATATCTACTGACTTTAATTTTTAAAACAAATCTAGTCTTAAAGAAATATTATTTTATATTGTTCCTCTGTGCTAAGGGTGTGTTATAATGAGTAAGCACAAAGTGGAGGTGGACTGCACCTCGCGGTGTAGGTCCCGCAGTCACGGTCAGGCGTTGACGAGTGCCATTACGAAGAGGTCTATCAGTGATGAAGCGTTGGCCAGCTTTATTAAAGGAACATGTGCTAACTTTATCAAGGCTTTTGATTTTGAGGTGAGTGATTCAAGTTCTGTCTCTCTGTACGTAAAAGATCTACATGTACAAGTACTCCTAAACTGAAATGATCAAGTATAGATCTCAACTTAAACTTGTTTCAAGATCAAAGCTTGAGTGAAATATCAATCTTAATTGCTTCACTGTCTTTAAACCATTTTCACCACATAAATATGTAATACTTTAAATATCTGCGATATGCAAAAAGGTGATTCACCTTGACCATGCATAAAAAGCTCTCTTTAAACTTCAACGTTAATCTTCCAGGGTCGCACCGCCCTCCACACGGCAGCTTCCCGCGGCCGCATTGCCCTAATGGACTGGCTGATCCGCCACTCTTCAGAAGCCTTCATCAACGCCCGCGACCGGGAGTCAGGGTACACGCCTCTGCATCGAAGCGTGTTCTATGGTCAAATACATGCTGCCGTCGCTCTTATGAAGATTGGTAAGCATTGTGGGCTATATTCAAGCTATATTCTGCACTTGCAAAAAGAAAATATAATATAAATATAGTCTCACATATTTTTTTACACATAACATACATTAGATTCAATATTGGAATGAATGATCTCAATATAGACAGCTAGACTGCATTAAAAATAAAATAAATTTAAAATGTTACTGTCAATCAATCATATCAATTGTTTGGCACAAGTTTACCTACGTGAGCACGAAATTAACAAACCATGTGTAAAGACTTCATTTCTTCTGGTCTACTCACTATAGTAAATAGTAAAAAATTGTGTTCGAACATTTCTAAAATCAGCGAGACCCTTTGTTGCCGAAAACGAAACGCTTTGACGACCAACTCGTACAAATTCTTTGTTCGCAAACAGTTCGGAATCTCGCCGTAGGAACAACATAAACACACAACGCAATCATAAACATTCAAATGAAGAACCCACCACTTTTTCTTCTTTCCAGGTGTAAACACAGACATAGTGGACAAAGACGACTACAGGGCTCTAGAACACGCCATGTTAGATCGCCAATACATGTACAAGCATGAAGGTTCGCAACCCAGCGAGGTGTATGTCTGGGGTAGCAACTGTAACTACACCCTCGGTACTGGCACGCAGCAGCAGAGAAACTCGCCTGAGCTGTTGACCTGCTTTAATAGGGCTAATACTTGTGTTAAGCAGGTTAGTAGTTTTCTTGTGTGTATAAGGAATGTCAGTCTTTTTTGTAACAATTTATGACTCTACCACCGCCTGTTGGATCAGTTTGGTCATGGAAGAGAAAGAGTTTCGTGAAAACTTAGGAAAAAAAGTTTTCATATCTAGACATCAAACCTCCATGGTAAACTTCTTTTACCATTGTTAACAGAATACCGGCCTGCAAGAATTTTGACAATGTGACAATGTCACAAAAAGCATGAAACACCTATTTTGAAAATAACCTATACAATTTAATTAATTTGTAATACATTTAGCTGAATCTTGAATCAACAAAACATGCATACGATTGGGTTGCCGCGCACATGCCTCGGGTTTACAAACATATTGTTCTTTATGTTCGGTCTGATCGGGTTTGTGATTTGCGTGTGGTGCGCATTCAACACTGAATTCTTCCGAGATGTGAACTACACGGTGACGAAGAGCTCGATGGTCGACGTTGTCGCCAAGTTCGTGAACATGAAGCTGTGGCTGACGCCTCTCACCTCGATACTGATCCCAGTGGCCATGCTAGCCATGATGACGTCATGCTGCGGAGTGCTCGGCGCCGGCTGCAAAGTCAAATGCGCGATAAAAACATACGTATTCCTCGTCAGTGTATTATCTCTGATCGCTTTTTGGTTGTTCTTCATAACTGGAGTATACAACATTTATTCCAATAACGACAGCACGCGAAAATCTATGAGACAATCTATACACAAATACTATGGGAAAGAAAACGATTTGATTACGTACATGTGGGACTACATAATGGTGAAGCACCAGTGCTGCGGTGCCGATAGTTACAGAGATTTTTCTAAAAGTCATTGGCAGACATTGAACCCTAAGAAAATATATCCGATCCAGTGCTGTAAGCTCGCTAACATAAGTAGCCTCGTGCCTGTGTCTAAGGATTGCTCCGAGAGTCTCGATCCCAATATACAATCGAACAAAGATATGGGATGTTTCAACGCTTTGCGCTCAGCTATTCTCATGAACAAAGGGAAAATAATCTTCTATATCATTCTTATAGCTTTCGTTTATACGATATTGACTACATTCGCGTACTGCATTATTCGTGGGGAGCCTTTGTTGGGGTCAATGGCTGGACAGTTCACAGAGCTACTGCCTTCGAAAGCTCGTGAAGGGGTGAATATGATTATTCCAACGCCTGCGTCTCTTAACGACATGGTGTATGTTGAGGAGCCGCCTAAGAAAGTAGTGAAGGTAGTTTCGGCTGCAAACCCCTTCCAGTCGTACAAGTTTACTCCGAATGCGTACAATCGTCCTGAAGATTTTCGTGCACATACCATGAGAACGTAGTTGTATATATTATTCAATATAAATTTTCAATTTACTCTCCCGTGTTTTTTTTCTCTCGATAAGGTAATTTGCTTTCTCATTTAGATAGGTAATGAGCTGTGGTATTTATGATCAACCATTTAACCTAGGTATGTGTTGATTGACTTCTTGTGTTTTAAATTTGATTCTTTTGAATTTCTCTTATCAATATTTTACTGTGAGCAGCATAGACATACAAGATATGAATTTCGTTTCTTTCGTTAATGTAGCCAATGCAAAAGCAGCCTTTTTTGTTACAATTTCATTAAAAGGGCTAATGATATTATTCCATTATTGTGAAAAAGAATACACTAGGTACACTATAAACCATTTCACCTTAATCAATCAATTTTTTTTCGCATCGTCAAATGCGTTAATTCGGTAGTTACAAATTGCATTACTCATAGAGGTGTCTGCAATAGGTTAATCCTGTCTTACGGAACACCAGGCTTTCCCTCCGCCGAAACAAATTAACAGCCTTGTAATCAATATCGCAAAAGACCAAAAAATTAACACCTATTGGTGGCCTAGTGGGTAAAGAACCAACCTCTCGAGTATGAGGGCGCGGGTTCGATTCCTGGTCAGGCAAGTACCAATGCAACTTTTCTAAGTTTGTATGTACTTTCTAAGTATATCTTGGACACCAACGGCTGATAAAAAGGTGAAGGAAAGCATCTTGAGGAAACCTGGACTATATAGTCTGAAATCACCAACCCGTATTGAGCAAGCTTGGTGATTAATGCTCAATCCCTCTCCATGTGAGAGGAGGCCTGTGCCCAGCAGTGAGACGATAACGATATATTCCAAAAATCTATATACACTTGTAGGTGTGCCTAGGCAAGTTCCACAGCGTGTGGCTGTGCGGCGCGGGCGAGGCGTGGGTGTGCGGGCAGCAGGCGCGTGCGGGCGGCCCGCATGCCACGGCGCTGCGTCCCACGCCACTCAAACTGTCTGAGCCTTGTTCTGCTATAGCTATCACTCTTAACTCCACTGTTTTCCTGTTGGAGAGTGGGACGGTAAGTGTTTTGAGCTTTTATATATTATAATTACCCACATCACTTTCTTACTTTCGTAGAATAAGAATAGTTTCACTGACCATTGACTATTTGAATCGGTACGAGGGACAACATTGAGTCCTATCGTATTAATAAATCTGATTCATTACGTATAAACTTTATTGACTTAGCTAATCATCACGTTCTAGTGGATGATGAGTATAAAAAAAGAACGTTAACAGCAACTCTATTCAAAATATTGTCTGTATGTACAGCAAACAACTTATGTATAAATAAATTCTAAAAAAATATTTTATAGTAGATATTATTGCTGAAAATCACGAATCATATTTTCTTATAATTTTCGAAGTACTTGAACCCTACAAATTTTCGCCAGGTCCTACAATACGCTCTAAACAGCACCGATAACGTCAGCCAGTCCACCACGAAGGCCCCATCCTCCATCAAGCTAGCTTCAATCAAACCAGTGATGAAGCTCTCGGAGCCCCTCGGTATAAGAGCTGGGCGGGCCCACTGTGTCGTGTGGAACACCCGGGCGGTATACACGTGGGGGGACAACCATGGACAGCTGGGACATTCCAATGAGGACAAAGTCGTCACCACGCCTAAGAGAGTGAGTAATTTTTGGGGTAGGATTAATTGGGAAACATTGGAATTTAATGAAAAAAATAGATAAGTAAACAATTGTTGAATGTGTGAATGACTAATCATTTATTAATTTCAAAGCGCTATGCAAGTTGAAAGAATTAAATAACATTGAATTTACTTATATTTACGTTTCACTCTCGCTCACGTTCTAAAGTTTAAGTAAATATGTGCAGACAAGTATTGAGTAACCAACAGATTAGCAAATATATGATCTGCTTTCTATATGTCTTTTTTGTATTTTTAATGTTTATTGGAAGTCTATAAAATAGTAAATATACAGAAAAAGTAACATCGATTTTTTTATATTAATGAATAACTCATTTTCTCGTCAGGTAGCAATATCGATAAACAACAAGGAAGAGGCGGGCATACAGCTGGTAGCCGCAGCCGACGCCGCCACCGTGATCACGACGAGCCGCGGCGACGTGTACCTGCTACACAAGTACATCTGCAAGAAGATCGCCATAAAGTGAGATATATTATAGTGAACAATATCGATATAAACTCTAGTGCTCGAAGCTAGTGTCATATCTGTAAAATATCGATAAAAATTTAAGGAATATCTACAGTTCATCATCATCTCCCGAGCCCGTTTCCCATCTACGTTAGATTTGGCATCCAGTCTAACTGGATGCAGCTGAGTAACAGTGTTTTACATGGAGCGATTGTATATCTCAAGTCCTTAATCCGGGCAACCCAATACCCCTTGATAAGACTGGTCGTCAGAGTTTCTGGCTTCTGACTACCCGTAAAGTCTGCCAAAGACGTGTGTTCGAATGACAGCTAAGACCAAATATATCGTGCCCAGGAACAATATAAAAACTATTTTGTAGCTTGTGACACCTAGCGATCTGTTTTAATCTTGCAGCCCATAAAAGTATAAAAGCCTATTAAATGTTTACTTTTTATTTAATCTTTTACATTCACCCAAGAATGGCCCATAGGTATATACCTTAAAAATTAAAATACGTACGTTATATTATACAAAACTTGTTAGTAAATAAATAAAATCTAAACCTATGTTAGTACTTCACTATGCACTATGTCATTGTTCTACGTTTTTCAGACAAATAAACCTGCGTCAAGTGTGCGTGGAGGCGAAGGTGAGCGAGCAGGGTGCTTATTCCCGCGTCACTGTCTTACTGCTCACCAACGTAGGACAGCTGTTCATATGGCAGGACACTACTAATAAACTTACCAGGTAAATATAACTACATATTATCTGCACATTGCCTTGATGATAATCGAAGAGAAATTAATTAATTCCTAATATCATCATAATCAACCAATCTTAAATACATTTTCTTTCACCCAATCTGAGATACATTTCCACGCAATCTGAATTACATTCCCAGTCTCAAATACATTTTCACCCAACCTGAAGTACATTTTCACAATTCCAGATGCGTTTTCGGCCTAGTCCATCAAACAATAATAACGAACGCAGCACTGACTCACGACGCTCTCTACTTCACAACTAATTACGGCGAAGCTTTCGTCGGCTATATATCCCGTAAGACCACGCCCACTCCGCCGCCGCAGCCAATCAAAAAAGAGAAGGAAAGAGACAACAAGTCTGCCCTTGTCAAGTTTTTAGAAAAGGACGACTGTACTTCTGTGAGGATCTGCAAGATACCGAATGTGTATCGAGCCGTTTCTATTGCTGTGGATAGCGAAGGACTTAATTTTGCTTGTCTACAGGTTTGTAATGCTAAATTTTGTTATGTTTACACCCAGTTTCTTCATCAAAAGTAAAAGCCAAAGTATTCGTTTTGCTGTTATTTTAGCCTTGAAAAAACGAATAAGACCGTTACTTTTACTTTATGACATTACTTTGGCTTTTAGTTTTGATGAAGAAACTGGCTGTTAGTGTTTTTCAGATGAGGCAGTCAAAATCAAATTATTTATTGTACTTAGGCCTTTATATAAGCACTTATGAAAGTCAAAAAATATTGAGGAATAAGTAATTTATATGGAGAAGAACGGGCATGAAACTCCATAACGATACTAATAAATCCACAACTTCAATCACAGAATTAGAATTGTTGTCTATTTCATCATCTATGTAGCCTTTACCCGACTATTTTGGGCTTGGCTTCCAGTTTATCACACATATGATATAGGATATTTTATGTCTTATAGATAAAGCCGACATGCGGTCTAAGGTCACTGCCACAGCTGTCACCATCAAGTTTGTCCAAACATATGGAATCTCTGCGTGAATGCGCCTCCGAAGATGATCTGCTACATGATGTGGTTTTCAAGGTAAATAGTTATATCCTACTAATACTATAAATGCGAATGTTTATAGGATTGTATGAATGTAAGCCAAATGGGTTTTGTTGAAACTTGGCAATAGTAAGTATAGCTAACTACTTGGCAAAAACACTTATAGATTTGCAAAAAAAAAATTGACATCCCTACTTGTATATTATATTATAAATGCGAAAGTAACTCTGTCTGATTTTAATACAATTGGGCACAGAGATAGAGTTGACCTCGAGAAAGAACAGGATAGTTTTTATTCCGGACTTTTGTAGAATTCTCTCGGAAACGCGATATAACCGAACTCGACGCAGGCGAAGCCGCAGGCGGAAGCTAGCGGCTGATATTTGTCAAAAAAACTGAGCATTAAAGTGAGCCAAATTCCACTTAAAAGCGCTATTGGTGCCGCATTGCCACACAGAAACACAAATCACCCCCTCTTTTTGTCAGAGTTCAAAAAGGTTGCAAACAAATCAACAAACCAAACAAAACAAAAAAACAATTTCTCAATTAATTACAGGTCGGCACAAAGCTCTTCCCAGCCCACATATTCATAATAGCATCCAGCAGTGAGTTCCTATACAAACTGTACCGGGATCACCTAACCAGCCCGGGAGATAAACCCGAGATTCCACTGGACAACGTTCACCCGGAGGCCTTTGAACGGGTCATGAAGTTCATGTATACGGGCAGCTGTGATGTGGTGGAGTTAGGCCCTTGTGGACTTAAGATCATGAAGGAGGAACTGGTGAAGAAGGATAATGATGTTGAAGAGATGGAGGTTATTGGTAAGTATCCATCTATCCATAACAGCCCTTGGGTTGTCCCTGTTCGGTTCTAGGCTTCCTCCAAATTTTTCCATTTCACCAATCTTTGGTGTCGCAGAACATTGCAAGAGATTTTCTTCAGAGAAATCATTTGCTTTGTTTAAAAATATGTTTTGTTTTAATTAAACTGACATAAAAAACTTGTTTAAATAGTTAAGAATCTGAGTTTTAAAAATGTTATCGCTGTTATATTTATAAAGCGATATAATTCGAAAATTTTACCTTCAAAAATCATACTTAAAATCCTCCTCAGAAAACCCATCAGAGATATCAGCATTCGAAGTATACAACAAGCAGTCAGACAAGTCCAAACGTCAGCGCAACCGACGCAGCACCGACACCCCCCCGCGGGCCTCGCACTGCGACCCCGTCAAGCTGCTGCAGGCCACCGCCAAGAGGCTGCAGGTCTTAGCGCTGCATAAGCTGCTTGACAAGTTCTAGTGAGTATTGGAATCTATACTATAACAGTCTTACTTATAAACGTGAATTAAATAATAAGTTATACTTAAGGGGTGTTTAAGAAAAAATCTTACTTATAAACGTGGCTGAAATAAATCATTTTCTTAGCAATGTCTTAAATGAGCTGTCAAATTAAGTAGCCTCACACCCTTGTTTAACCCGCTAATTAGCAAAATGGCTGGATTCTCACCAGCTGATTTTTCATTTCCGGTTTATTGACAGCTCAACTTTTTAATTTTATATTTTACGGATGCCATTGTTGCCATTACACAACGTTTTCATGACAAATATTTTTTTAAGCTACCAACATTCCGGTAGTGTTGAGAAATTAGTATGTTTTTATGTCATTATCTGTTCATTACTTAAGACATGCTTAAGCAACGTTTATAGGTCAAAATAATTTAATCACTACTTAAGGCTTTAAGTAGTAATTAGTTAAAACCATTATTAGAAGATGATTAGTTGATTTTTATAAGTAATGCTGTAAATATATATAATGAAGAGGAAACATTGTTTAGTTCGTTTGTTTGTAGGGTACAAACGATTCAAAACTACTGAACTGCTTTGAAAAATTATTTCACTGCTGCGAAGCTTCACTAATCCCAAGTAACTAAAGCTATATTTTCTTCAGTTATGCGAAGTTGTTCCCTTGAGACACGAAGAAAACCGCTTTAAACAGCTGTAATATAATATGTTAACAAAGCCCTGTCCAACCCGTGAAGGTATTGTTAGGTATATTTATCTGATTCCAGATGTAAAAATAATTAATTGCCCACCTATATTAAAATCTGGATTCATGCGGCTATTTAACCTATGTTCGTCCCACGTTCTAGCTAGATCTACACCAATCTTCTTCAGCCTTAAAATGAAAGCTTCTACGACAGATTTATTACAAAAAATATATTACATTAAACTTATTTCCAGCTACAAAAACGGCTCAATATGTATAAAAGAGAGTGCCAGCACCACCTTCACTCGTAACCCCGCGCCGCAGTGGGACCGCGACGCCTTCCCCGAGCTAGTGGACACCAGCGTACAGTCTAAAGACGGGGCTTCGGTCCCAGCACACAAGTGTGTGCTAGCGGCCAGGCTGGAGTACTTCCAGGGGATGTTCATGCATTCTTGGACTGAGGTGGGTTTAAATTCCTATATTATACAAGCTGTTGATTTGCATCCGTGCCATAGTCAAGGACGTAATTATACTAATGATTCTCAACCCAAATTAACAAAAAAATTGGTACGAAAATTTCTGATTTTAATTTTTTTTTCGGAAATTAGTCAATGTCACCTACCCGTTTTCAAACTCGGTGCGTGTGTTACTGGCCTCAAAACCGTGCTGCGCTCTCACACTAATGCTACTGCTCCACCTGCGTCTTAACGCGTTAAATTTTGGCATTACGCAGATGTGGCCAACGTTTTAATGGCAATTTATACTAATGGCATTATTAATAGCATTAAACGTTAAGCGATAACTCGGGTGTCGGTTTTTTGGACACATCAAAGGGTTTTAGTGCGTAGCTTAGAGCGCTAAGTGATGTTGGCTACATTAATGCCATCTCATTGCACGCATGCAAGGACGAGTGTAGATACTTTGTTTAAGTTGTAACTGCATTTTACGAGCACGATAATGGAATGGTCAAATGAGAAAGCTTTAGTTTTTAGAATTATTTTGTGTGTCTGAGTTTAATCTCTTTAATGTATGTTAACGCGTTACTTCATGAGGGATTAACTCTTTGCGTAAGTGTAGCCAACACGCATTTTTAATGCAATAAGTAGCGTGTAGTTGGCCATTGACATTAACGTTAACGCTAACGCAGGTGGAGCAGGAGCATAACGTAAACACAAAGCATACGCAACGATCACTCATAAATTTCATTCATAAATTGGGTTATTTCTGAAATACTATGACATTACAATTAGGGCATGCAATTCCGGTAAAATAAAAATTACCGGTAAAAATTCGGTAATAAAAATATTTTTACCGGTAAACCGGTAAAACGGTAATTTTTGTAATTTTTAAAATGTGATATTATAACAATAAGATTGGGTAGTCTAAAAGCAAAAAAATAAATAAAAATACAGGGTATAAGGTGGTAAACATTTTTTGTGACGTGGGCCGTAACAAAAAAACATGTTAGTACCATCCATACGCGATGTCGCCGACAATATGCAAGAGAAACGGCAATATGCGATGGTACGGACATGTAGAAAGGAGACAACCTGAATACATCGCCAATGTTATCTACTCAATCTCGATATACCCGGTCAAAGGCGCAGAGGCAGGCCGAAACTGTGGTGGTTGAGTGTCGTAATGAATGACATGAAAATCTGCGAACTCGAAGAGGAAGATGTCCTGGAAAGAACATCTGAATGAAATGGAAGAAGTAGATACGGAAAGCGGACCCCGTCACAAGACGGGATAAACGCTACGAATAACTGTGAAAAAAAATTTTTTTTCATTAAAGTAAATCGTAGGCATTTTATGGACCAGGGTCGCGGTAACTCTTTCGAACAATGTGTAAAGCTGCGTCTACGCTAGGAGAGCCGAGCACGAGCCGAACACAATTCGTCTATAAGTGTGGACCAACTTACAAGCCTCTAACGAGCGCGCTGCGAGCACTTCGTGCTCGGCTGCGTTCCGCCTGTTCTCGGTTTTTGCCGAACACAAAGGGATTTGCTAACAGTGATCGTTGTAGGTTCGTTGTGCGTCCACACTTGACGCCGCGAACGATGAAACCGAGAACGGCTCCGCTTGTACTTCGCTCGTGCTCGGTTCGTCTAGACCCGCCTTTACAACACGCGAAGCCAACACGGGTCTGTTATCTATGCAGACGGAGGAACGATGAGCCACCCGAACTCACCGTCCACAGACCGACGCCTACGGTGGCCGGGTGTCGTCTCTCGACACTCAGCGCCCGTGGTGTCTGGTCCACTACAGCGGTTGGGATGAGAGGTGCGATCTCGCAGTCTCTCCGCCGTCTCCTTCTCAAGCATGACTGCTTCGCAGAAGGAGGCGACGGCTTCCCATTCACTCAGGACCATGGCCTGAACCACGACCGGACGCGAGAGGTCGCCGCTGCCTATTGCCTCGACGACGACACGGCGTTACCCTTCCCAGGCAGTGCACACCTAGACTGTGTGCTCCACCGTGTCCTCAGAGCTGTCCGCATGGTGGTGAAGTAAAAGCCCTTACTCAGCAAGATCATAGAGTAGGTAAAATAAGCATAAGCTACATTTTTACCTAATATGAGCTGACAGCTATGAGGAAAATCGGAATAACCGAATGAATAAAATTTGTTTAGATATTATAAAATAAGATGAGAATGAAGATTTGTATCTAACCTAGAGATAGTTAAGGGGACACAAGTTTACTTTCCTAAAAAACAGCAACTTAAACACACTTACAATATGTAATGTATGCAATATTACATTATTTTCAGGCTATATAACAAAGATTTGACGTTAAATGAACAATTGCTATATTTTATCACAAAACGTAAAAACCGGTAAATTACCGGTAACATATTATTTTTACCGGTAATTTAAAAATCGCGAAAATGGGCGGTTTTACCGGTAAAACCGAAACCGGTAAACCGGTATTGCATGCCCTAATTACAATGACAAAAAAGCAGCGCATATTAACTATTTCCCGTTTACTGTACCTAATTCCAATCGATTATTTACGTATTTTATGTCAACCTCCTTAAATATGGCACACGTGCAAATCAACACCTTGTATAAGTATGTTATCTGTTCTGGACTGTTCTCAGCAATGTAGAAAGCGATTGTTGTGTCAATTCCTTTTAAAAAACTTTGATATTATGTAGAAAATTGATCATTTTTTGTGTGTTATATAAGAACGAATTTAAAACATTATACAAGCTTTATTAAAAAGTTCTTGTACGCCGTCCATAAATTGTAAAGATGCTGGCCTAGCTAGGTGCTTTAATCTCTTACTTTTAAATTAAACCAACTCATAAACTCTATTGTTTATTTCAGAGCAAGATGCTGTCAAAAGTAACTTTACCCATAAACTACGGTATCTTACTGCCCGTCATCAACTTCCTATACACAGACTCGTGTCCTGAGCTGGAGAATTGCGACAGCATCGACTTTATATGCAACCTTCTGATAGTCGCCGACCAGCTCTTTATAACGCGCCTTCGAGAAATGTGCGAGGTAGCACTAGCGAACTTAGTTAACCTCAAAAACTGTGCGGAACTATGCCAATTCGGACATACATATAACGCAACTCAGCTCAAACAGTGCTGCATGGAGTTCATAGCACTAAACCTCAACAGTATCCTAGAAAACAGATCCTTAGATCTTCTAGAAGAGACCCTTCTCGATGACATCACCCAGTATTATTGCAAGTTCAACCCCATCATGTCTTCCAGAGTAATAACTCCATTTTACAACGCTCCTTCCGATGAAGTGATCCAAGAATTTGCCAAAACATACCCCGTCAACTTGGACCTGACTGACGAAGATTACAAGAAAGATGACAGTATCATTGAAATTGTTAATAAAAAGAAGAAAGGAAAAAAGATCGAGTACACGGAAAGTGAGAAGGAAAGAATGAGATATGAATCTGTAAGCTCAGTGACGTCATTAGATCTGTCTAACGAAACTTCGGGTGATATAACGCTGTCGTTGAGTAAGATATCCAAGGAGACTGAAAAGGGTACGCGCGACAAGCAGGAGAAATGGACCGAAGTGCCATCCTCACAGCAGAAACAGTTGAAAGTCGTCCAAGCTAGACTGAAGGCCATTAACATTGCTAAGGACATATTGAGTGAAGCTCCCGCCGAATCGTTTACAAAACTGACGAAAAGCAGTTCTTCTACTGCCGTGCCAATACAAGAGAAATTACCGACGTCGTCCCGAATGTCTGTATCTCCAAAAGAGTCCCCGCTCTCCGAACCTGCATGGAGTCCACAGGGTAATCTAGTAATAAGTCATGTGGGACCAAAATTATCTCAGAAACAACGTAAGAAGTTGGCTTTGCAAGGACATGATACCTCTTCCCAAAGTGTTGATGATTACTTTAGTAAGATAACTGTGGGAAGTCCTCCAGAAAAGCCAAAGAACCCATGGAAGATTTGCGAACCCCCTGTAGCTAGTAGCAGCCCTAACTCGAAAGCTATTGAGTTCAACAAAATTCTGACTGACCAGAAAAAACAGAAGGAAGATCACTCAAGGATCATGACCAAACCACTGCTTTTGACACAGGTATAGTAAAAAAAATATTTTGATAAATCATAAACTACATATTCAGGTGATTTAAATTCCCTATATTGTTATTAAATGCCTGCATATTTTTTATTAAATGCCTGCATATAATGAAGGGTATTGTTTGTGCAGCAAACAATTATGATACACTGTACATATGACTGATATATTAAAACATATATCTCTATGTCTTATTCTAATCATTATATTATGTATTTTTTACAGCTTGAAGACAAAGCTATAGAGCAACTGGAAAGATTCTACAACATCCATGAGATTGACGACGAGCTGATCACAGTGAGACGCATTGAGCTTCAAGTGTCTTCTCCACAATGGTTACACACTGCCCCTAAGTGATAATCGTGCTATTTTATACACTTTACTACTATTCTAATGAATTAAGATTGTAATTGAATACTTATTTTTAATAATATAATGAAATTTGACAACATGAGATTATTGTTTTACTTTCCCTTTGTTGACTTCTCTGACCAACCCTGCCAGTGTTCACGTAAAACTGATGAACTATAAAAACACTAGCATTGACACTAGCATGTATATGCGCGATGGCAAACAAATTGACAACTACAAGTTTGAAAGATGTGGCCTGGACTAGCATTTTTTGCTCGGAATGTATTGCACATAACAAAGCAAGTGTGATCATGCAAAATTTGCTAGTGTAAAAGCACTCATCGGGTTCAGTTCCTGGTCATGGCTGTTCATACATACTATATGAAGAAAGGTACTGAAAAGACAAACAGCGTTTAACATAAACTATTTCTATAATTAAATTTATAAATACAAACACTACCTATTCATGAATTAAAGTATTATTTTTTCGGCGGGAAAGCCTTTAATAGCTGATTCAGTTGTCTGTGGGTTAGTTTCTTCTCTCCTGGTACGAGGATACCTTTCTTTCCCTGCTCTCGCTGAGTTTTCATTCTTTCACTGTACTCCTTGTAACATCCTTGGAATGCTGCCACTTCCTTCAAGCACTGTACCTGGTCGAACTCTGACTTCTTGAAACAAGCGAACATAACAGCCATTTCTTGCATACAAGCTGCTTCTTTGAGCTGGTCTCCTTTTCCTGAAACTGTTTTCTTCAACTGTAGTGGTAATAACATTTGAAACGGCACTGGCTCTCTCTGCGGCCTTCTGGCACACTTCTGCGTGGGGCCCGCAAATAATACATAGTTAAGCCTCATTTTGCTTTGGTAAAAGCGGCTATTTATATGTAAATTAAATAACTATTGCAATTCCCCAAAAATAAAGTTAGGCAACGCAAAGAGGTTATAAAATTCGCGTTCCGTAGCTCATATTGAACCGCTCGATATTATCACGCATCAAATTGACATAAAGAAAGAGACAGATATAGCATTTTCTTTATTTGTTGACAGAGATAGGGCAAGTAAGCTATGCTTAAACCTAGCGATATTCCTATTGGACCAGCAATTTGACATTGACATTCTTGAAATCGAAGTAAAAATAAAAATACCCAAGGTTTTAACTAAGTACTCAGGAAAAAAAATGAAAAATAAACCTTTAATACCAACGCTAATCAACACAAGCTGGAGTCATTGGAAAGACCAAGAAGACTGCTATGTGAAGTAGTTGATGCAAGAGAAGCTACCTCCCCAATGAATCATCTAAATCCGTGGTTCTTAAACGGTGGTCCGAGGACCACTGGGACTGGTGGTCCCTGGAGGCATTCCAAGTGGTCCGCGAAGCTTTGCTTCGTGACGTTGTTTATCCATCTTACTTGACAAACAGAAAAAAAAATTAAAATTTCCCGCTCGCTTCGCACGCGTATTCAGAAACGTTATGCCCTCGTTTTTACATTTGTCAACAAACAAAAAGTTAAAGTACGTTTGGGCTACATTGTACGTAATTTTGGTTCTGAGTCTTAAAAAATAATTAAAATTTCCCGCTCGCTTCGCTCAAGTATTCAGAAACAACATGCCCTCGTTTTTTCATTTGTCAACAAACAAAAAGTTAAAGTACGTTTGGGCTACATTGTACGTAATTTTGGTTCTGAGTCTTAAAAAATAATTAAAATTTCGCGCTCGCTTTGCTTGCGCATTTGTAACTAGTGCCGGGCCTAGAATTCGGAAGTTAGTAAAGAAAATGCAGTCACAAAAATGTCATTAAAATAAAATCTTTAGCTTTTAGTTTTTTGCTAAATAATAAAGAAATTAGTGCTAATTTTAAAGTGTGCTTGTATTCTTTATCAAAGAACCCTCAATTTAGACAAATCAATGGGGTGGTCCCCGGCAAGCCAAACTTTTGGTAAAGTGGTCCCTCATGACAAAAAGGTTAAGAACCACTGATCTAAATACACGCACACAAAAACGGTTCCGATACCAGTGAATCAATCAAACCCGCAACATTTGCTTGTTGCAAACTCGTAGAGATAGTGGTTTAATCCGTTAAGTCAAAAAAATATTCCTATATAGAACTTTGGACTGCTAACAAATATTTTTTTCCGGGTTCACGTACTTACTGTCTTCTATTTGCGATTTTAAATCATGCATTTATTGCACGTTGGATTATCGGCGAGTACCTAAGGTATTATCTTTTCCTTATAGACAGACAATAAACGGTAAATCTTTAACTGAAGACGATACACACCTCTGACTGTTTAGGAACTATAATACCTATTACCTACTTAACTACTCAGACAACTATGGTTCGTCACCACAATGAGGGTTGTACGCTTCAAGAAAATCCATCACCTTCAGGTCAACCACGATACTGAAAAAAATATAAACAATTAGACGAAGTCTAGCTACCTATAATAGTTATGTAGTATCTAGTCGTTGAAGGAATCTGTAGATCCAAAAAATCCTTTTGTAGTCAGTAATGCAGGTGTAGGTAAGTACCCAATGCGACATAACAACGTGATGCCTTTTGGGTGCGCAAAACTCCACTAATATCTAAATCGCAGTACTAGAATTTTACTACACCAGTAAGCCAATCATAAATAAAACAAATAAAAATTACACCTGAATTGATAACTGGATAGTAAGTATTGTAACTTTATAACTGTTATAAAATATATCTGATCTGGCAATAAAACGTGTAACGAGCTGATTAGCCAGGTAGGAAACTTTAGTTTTTGCACTCGTTAATGTAGGTACCTAAACTTCAATGTCCTTGTAAAGTTTACAGAGGAAAAGTACCGACTTATTGATACTTAGTATACAAAAATAGAGTCGGAATAGTAGGTACCCATCATTTGATATATTTACTTGAATTGCAATTTCCTCGAACAGAAATTTAGCAGATTGATGAAAAGTCTGCCTCAGGATAATACAATACAATACCTGTTTTTTTTTTAAAGTAGGTAATCTTGTTTAAAAATATAAATTAGGTACTAGAGAAGGCAAATTGCAGTGCAAATCAGTCAAATTCGTCTGACGTCTTCCCTCTGACATGAAATTGATGACTGATTGAACATTGATGGAATTACTATCACTAAAGAAAACCAAACAAAAACACTAAAGAAAACTCTTCCATGAACATTCACAAATGCATACCCCCATACATGAAAGCTAACTAACACTAACATAAACCGACTAAACTGACCCTCGCTTGTTATGTCTAATGTTTTGAGTCTGTGTAATTAAATCATTATCATTATGATTTAGGGCCTTAAGATTTACTGCGCTTATTTCACACTACACTACACTACAATAAACGAATTAAGGTTACAATTGAAAATGCGCTGAAAGATAATAAATCATATAAAAAGGCAACGCAACTGAGAAATGACATTATTGTCTTTCAAACCGACAAAAATGTAAGTAGCCTTCTAAGATGTTTGTCTTTGGGATAAAAAATCCGCATTTAAATCAAGTGTTTTTTTTTCTCATTATATCATCATAATAATTCTCATAATTCTCAGATAACACTCACCTTTTTTGAATATCCTTATTAAGCATTTCTCTGTCCTTTCAGATCTAAAATGAAATACTTCTCAGCCATCCTCCTGATCGTCGCCGTGGCCTCGGCCCAGCCCACCAGGCCTAGCATCTCCGCTATCCTCGGACAGCTCCACGAGGCTATCTCGGCCCTGAAACCTGAACCCATTGCCGTCGGACCCGCCGTCGTTGAAGCCAGCCCCGAGCCCATCGCCGTCGGCCCCGCTATTGTTGACCAGCCTCAGTACGAGCCCGTGTCCGTCGGACCCGCATGGATTGACGCTCCCATCGCTCCTTCTCCCGTGGCCATCGTTGATGGATCCGCTGTCGCCGATGTGTCTGCTGCCGCTCCCCTCGTCCAGATCATCCTGAACATCAACCAGGCCTCTGACCTCAGCCCCATCGCTGTCGGCCCCGCCGTCATCCCCGAGCCCATCATTCCTACGCCAGTCCAGGTTGTGGATTCCGCTCCTGAACCCGTGCAGGTTGTGGAGGTCGCCCCCGTCCCCGCTGAGCCCGTCCAGGTCGTCGAGGCTGCCCCCGTGCCCGTGGAGCCCGTCGTCATCGGCACCCCCGTGCTGCCCGAGGCCGCCGTCGTCCTCCCCGAAGAACTCAACTAAAAAAACAAAGACTCACCTTTAATTAACAAACTCTTATAAATAATGCACTACTCATGATTACTATAAATATATAAATAAAATACAATTGTTATTTAAGAGACAAAGCTTTGATTTTTATAACCTTACACATCCATTAAGCTGGCTGCATTTGAAGTATGTAGGATTGTAGGTAGGATAAACTCAAGACGTCATATTAGCTGATGTCGCCTTCGCCGCTACCACTGATTTTGGCATCGGTGGATGAACGCGATTACAGTGGCGGTAACATTCACTATGTGATGCCAGTATCGCCAGTACAGACGTTATAATTTTTGTACAAACTCTTTAGATAAATTCCTACAAAAAAACAGAATAACACTGATAGAAGAGACTGTTTGAATTCAAATATGTATCAACAGATTGTTATGTCCTCGTTGGTCTAGTTGTCGCAAGTGAGGCTGCTGAGCACGAGGTCTCGGGTTCGATTCCGGAGTCGGGCCGAAATCGCTTTGTGGGTTTTAGAAGACTTTCACAAAGCAGCCCGAAGCCTGGAAGTTGGTGATTGATTCACCCGTGCATCGGAGAGCACGTAAATGTCGGTCCTGCGCCTGATCTCTTTCCGGTCGTGTCGGATTGCCGTCCCATCGGGCTATGAGAGTGAAGGAATAGGGAGTGCACTTGTGTCGGCGCAAATGCTTGTGCACTATAATATGTCCTGCGCAGTTGGCTAATCTCCTTACATGAGAACAGCCGCCGTAGCCGATAATCGGCTAGGAGGACATCATCATCAGTCATCATGTCAGGAATATCGTGTGAAGAAAACCAATTTTATTGAACTCTCTTGCCAAAAAATTCTGGTATTTTTGTCTAACTGACTGCGGATGATCGTTATTCCATAATTAAGGCATCTGCACCAGACGTGACCCGAATACCGACAAGACGTCTAAGGCTGGAAACAGTGCTCGACCGACGGTCAGCGCTGACCGTCGGTCGAGCAGTTTCCATCCAGCCTAAATGGCGAGTTTACCGTAGGTAGTAGGATTGTGTTCATGCCCACAACGTCCAACACTTATTTACTCTATAACATCACACTTCTTTTACAGTCAATTGAGAATTTGAGATCGACATGATCCACCTACCTATACGACTGGAAAGCGGAATCAAAAACAAATCAGTTATCCCTATGTATTCTCCTACATATTAGCTTAAGTACCTAAATACTCTCTTGTGTACTCATTCATATAACTATCTTATGATGTACTCCCCTATAAGCTCGCCCTCCTTATGTACTCCCCCTGTATTGGGTTATCTGAAACAGGCGGCTATTTACATCGGGGTGCTGCCAAAGTAGCAAACCTGCCACTGGGCGTCTCAAAATCTGTTCAGTTCATACTTTTGCGGTATTGTCAAATTGAGAGATGTCAGAACAAAAAAGATAGTTGGTCTGGCAAACAGATTCGGAATTTTCATCCAGGTAGGTGTAGGTATATAGAATGTCTTGTCTACTTATAAAAGTAGAAGAAAGCAGAAAGAAACGAAATCCTGCGACACACAGAAGGGACATACTTTTTTTAACTAGCAAAAAAAAGATGAAAAATAGGTAAGTAGGTACCTAGGTATATATTTTGTTTGAGAACTAGAGGGTAGTGTCACTATTAAGGATGGTCAGTCAGTAGCTACAAAAATACTATCCTCGCCTGAAAATTTTCGACGTAAACTGCAAAATAATAACTTCCAAACCGTTGCAGTGAACCAAAGAGATTAGATAAAGAATATACGTTTAATGTAATTGCATCTAAGTAACAGAAGCAAAGGAAAAAAAACTTCAAAATTGATACAAAAAACGCACAAAACATAAATATTGTATTAACCACTATACCTATGTATTACATTTCTAAAACTTTTAATTCTGCAATCGGGCGTGATTTTCAGAATTGAAGAATTGCAAAATTGATTATTCCTTAGTTAGGCTACTCTACTACGCAGAACTAGAACTATAGGCAGAATACGTTGCGAGGGAGCAAGGATTTTAACAAATTATGTTAAGAGTATCCTTATTCAATACCAGAAGTGCTGTGGTTGATAGGCAGCTAAATCATGACTTTTTCAAAATTTAACTTTGTATTTTAATATCTCATAGATCACCTAGTTTTAACTAGCTGCTGTACTGTAGAACAGTAAACATTACCGTTAGGATTTTAACAGTCAATACGGAAGTCCAATGAATTGAAATAAAACCTAGACATAGATTCTTATCTGATTGGGGTAATATATTAGAGAAGCAAGCTTACAGCCTAATCCTAATAGGTAGTAAAAATATGTAGATTATATTAAATTGTCCAGTAAATTTTTAGATAAAACACTAATATAAATAGTTCGTGGACATTAGAAACATCACAGTCGTGTAAAAAGCAGACAAAAGTAAGTATACCTACTCCTCAATTACCCAAGTGCTAAGAACCAAGGGTTCTTTATTAATTATTATTCTTCATACAGATAATCGCGTCAAATTAACTGGTTATACTATATACTGGGTACGTAACTAATAATAACAATTTGCAGATAAATCAAAATGAGATTCCTGATCGCCTTCGCCCTCATCGCCGCCGTGGCTTCGGCCGCCGTCAGGCCCACCCCTGCGGGCGCCGAGCTCGCCGAGCTGCAGGAGATCATCGCCGCCATCCAGAGCCCCAGCACCGACCCCGCCACCGCCGCCGCGCTCGAGGAGATGCTCCTCGATGTGTTGGGCGTCAAGCCTGAGCCCGTCGCCGTCGGCCCCGCTATCGTCGAAGCTGGCTCTGAGCCCATCTCTGTCGGCCCCGCCCTCATCGACTTCCCTATGCCCGACGGTGGCGTCATTGCTGAAGAGTCCATCGTTGCCCCCGCCCCCGCTGTAGTCGCTCCCGCCCCCGCCGCTGCCAGCACTCCCCTGGTCCAGATCATCCTGAACATCAACCAGGCCGCCGCTGAGGCCAGCCCCATCGCCGTCGGCCCTGCCGTAATCCCCGAGCCCATCCAGCCTACGCCCGTCAATGTGGTGGACTCCGCTGCTGAGCCCGTGCAGGTTGTGGAGGTCGCCCCCGTCCCCGCTGAGCCCGTCCAGGTCGTCGAGGCTGCCCCCGTGCCCGTGGAGCCCGTCGTCATCGGCACCCCCGTGCTGCCCGAGGCCGCCGTCGTCCTCCCCGAGGAACTCAACTAAACTTTATACTATTAAGTACACCAGTCGTCGTGATATAAAATCTCCAAACACAATCTGTCTTCCATACCTAAACCGCAATACCTGCTCCTGTTATAGGGAGCTGAAACCAAAATCTCGGATCATGCAATAAACAATAGTTTCTATTCTATTTTATGTTTTTCTGTACTTAACCCCTATTTACCATTAGTACCTAGCACAATTGCTATGGTGTCTATGTCATTGCTCAATAAATACTTACTTATAACATATAATATATCATATCACATAAAAAATCAGATTGGGCCCACCATAAAGAAACATACATTTGAAAAACCGAGGACTTATCTTATCATTACATAATTAATTAGTTAAAAAGACCTACCGATTATGCTAACCACATTTTCATTTAGACATTATGTACAATCAGAAAGTGAAATGTATGTAGGGTTTAAAGCAAATTCGAAGAGCCACAAAACATGAAATAACTGGAGTACCGTAGGTAATGTTAATCCTTTTCAGCCAAACAGTGGCGGATTTACCAATAGGCCAAGTAGGCCAGTGCCTAGGGCGGCAGATTTAGAGGGGCGGCAAATTTAGCAATTTTTTTTACAGGTTTTTTTTATAATTGAGTATATGAGTACACAATCCATAAATAAACGATTAATAAACGCAAAATTAATAAACTGTAATATATACTTAGGTACTTACGTGATCATAAATTTTAAAATATTCTAATAGCGTTTCAATAAAAAATCCGCTCGCTTCGCTCGCGGCTTTTTCATCATTCCTGGTTTGTTCTGCGCTCTTTGAGTCCTCAATCTAACAAAAAGTTAAAGCACCGAAGTAGCAAAAACAACTGACGATTTCTAAGCTGTTTATGAGGTGGAGGACTTTTGTGTCCCAAAACTGGGAAAATTTCGCGCTCGCTGCGCTCTCAGCTTTTTCATTTTATACTGGTTTTTTTTTCAAACTTGTTTGAGTATTTTTGTGTTCCAAGACTCAAAAAATTTCGCGCTCGCTGCGCTCGCGCCTCTCACTTGACAATGACTATTTTCTGATTTCTTTAGGTGTTATTGCGTCCCAAACATCAAAAATTTCGCGCTCGCTACGCTCGCGGTTTCTTCTCTTTACAGTGCTTTTTTTCCACTCTTGTTTGGGTAGGTATTTTTGTGTCCCAAAACTAAAAACTTTTTCACTTTACGGCGGTTTTTTTTACTCGTTTTGGTACAAAATTATTGAGTTTTGGAACAGAAAAGTTTTTACATTTGTCGTTTTTTTTGGGGGGGTACTCAATAGGTAGTCCGCCCCGGGTGCCACCCGATGCTACGCCCCACTGAATCATAGCACCCGAACTAATGAACCGATTTCAATTTAGTTTTTTTTGTACTACAGATGTTTTACGAGCGAGTGTTCTTAGACATGTTTGATGAAAATCGATTGAGCCGTTTAATAGTTACAGAGGTTTTACGCTTCAAAGTCGTTGTCATATAAACTTGTTAATATTAAACTCCTCGGTACATAGAGGCTTGCAAAAATAATCTAGTAACTGACAGAAATATCATTAAGTTCACAATCATTAGAGGCGGCAAGAATTGAATGGCCTACTAGCGGCAAGTTTGTAAATCCGCCACTGCAGCCAAACCATTCGATAGTTTCAAAATTACACTATCAAACAAAATTACACTATCAAACAAAATCATTTGTTCACTTAGATACTAAATAAGCACTATAGCGTCTATAGCACTATTACTAAATAGTGATTACAGGCTAATTGGTTTCAGACGATTATAGACCTGGGTAGATCTTTTGAAACAAAACCTAATTATAGTTATATGCAACCAAGGTTAACCCCGTAGGCAGGAAATGTTCCTTAATTTTTTGCATATCTACAATTTATCCCATAGAAATAGAATATTAGATAAATCGGTAATCCAATGATTTTTAGTAAACCCAAAATCACGCGTTAGTAAATATGTTCTCCTTTTTATAACTACAAAATCAGTATCGTGTTTTTATTTATGTTGTATTGATTATTATTAGGACATTCAGACATAATTCAAAATATCGCGGGTTTTGTTGTTTACCTTAATACGGGCCCGCTACAAACTTCTTGAGTGTCCGTTTTTTTTAATTCATACCTACCACATGTAGTTATCTGGCAGGCATTGCTGATCTATAAAACGGCAGTGGGATCCTAAATCTATAATTTATCCAATAGGAGAGGGTACTGTGAGCATACCCACAGCCCTGATTTGCCATACTTATTTCTGCTTTTTACATGTAGGTACTACTCTATATACCTCCTTATTCGAGTATCATCATCTCCAGAGTCTTTTTCCAACTATGTTGGGGTCGGCTTCCTGTCTAACCGGATGCAACTGAGTACTGTGACTGCCTGTCTGACCAGCCTCCTCAACCTAGTTACCCGAGCAACCCAATACCCCTTAGTAAGACTGGTGTCAGACTTACTGGCTTCTGACTACCCGTAACGACTGCTAAAGATGTTCAGAGAGTTACCTACAGTTTAACGTGGTCATCCAAAACACAGTCATTAGTGTCCAAGATATCCTACATGTACACTATCTCTTATCTTACAACCAACTGCTGACAAATAGAATATTTAGAATCCCGGTACCCACAGTTAATACTTCCTTTGCACAAAGATTCTCAAATTATTTATTTCCTTATTTATACAACAAAATCTGTAAAATCTGTAAATTTAAAGACGACACGGCGCGCGTAATTCAATCAAAGGTTACAAAATATTTAAATGATTTAACATATAACGAAGTAGAACAGCTACTAAAACCCACACGGTAAGAGGATGTAAATTTTTTGCACATTATACACACACACACACACACACACACACACCCTCAAACTCACACACCTCGCACACAAACACACACATTGTCTGTTTGTTATAATTACTTTTAGTCTTGTACTTGTATTTTGATCTCACTAGTCCTTAAGGAAACCGTATTGTTGATAGCCGCGATACAGGCTTTGCCTAGTGCGGTTGTCATTGTAAATTATTACTGTATACTCTGGAATGCCTAATAAAGATTTATTATTATTATTATAAATGTATGTCTCTTTTTGACCTCGGGACTACAGAGTCCCGGATTTTTGGGAGGCGAACGTGGGGCCGAAGCCAACACGCTGAAGCCCTTTTGAGACAACTTTAATGAAATGGTGACACAAAACCGACGATTATCCCTGTATACACTATAGAAATGTACCCAAGGACAATCCCCGGTTCTGAGCTAAACTATTGCTAACTATGGATGAAAACTACTTGGGCTATTGTGATGGGATGCTAATGGACTAGGGATGGGGAAACTACGGGAACTATGGCACCTGCCGATAACAATGTTTGCACACGTAAAAATGGCAGGTGGAGACTCGCCAACTCACTTACTGGGCCCCCGGGAATCAGTCACTGAAAAGCAACAAGAGGGCAACAGGGACATGAGCGGCTGAGAAGGGTGAGGATACCTCGGCGGACTTTAAACGCAGATCACGCGCTCCCTGTGGGTCCAGCATCACCGGCCCACTCGCCACTTACCACGAGGCACCTACCCTCCGAGCAGGACTAACCTTGCTCTAGCGACTCCACTCTGACCGGCCGATGAAGGCAAGCCAAGAGGCGGGAGACCTATCCCCCGTCATGCTTCACTCCGGCAAGCCGGAGGTGGGGGACAGTATACTCTCCCTGGAGCACTCGGATATATAGCCCCGCGGGGTCGCTACTCCCCGTCATCCGCCTCAGATGCCCTGCGGGGCTTATTATTATTATTATTATCTTGCTTACTTGTTTATTTACTCTCTTATATTAGTAAGTAACCATGTACATAATAGGGGTAAACCTCTATTCATTCCCTTATCTATTTTCTTCTTATAATCATCAAATATCCCCTCTCGTTACTGACCTCCTCGTCCTTTACTGACTAAAACCAGTCATGTTCCGACTGTAGCCTTTTACCAGGGCGATAACTCTTTCGAAAAATCCCTCAGAATCACTTCCTAACGTAATCGCTTTTGTACTTCCTTATTAACTCCCTTAAGTACCTACTGTCCCTATGTACTCTTTCTATATGTATACTTACTCTTACCTGAATTTACCTAACGAATGAATATAAGATTTTCAACCCATGTGGCCACAACCTTGGCTGGAATTGCTCCTGATGTTAAGTACTTAATAAGTATTGAAACAATGCCACAGCCACCTTTGAAAAGTAGGTTGCAAACTTGCTTATTTTACTATCTCCTTATCAATATTCAATAAGGAAGAAGCTTCCACACGGTTTAAGCATCGAAATAAAATCTATTGTATTTTCCTTAACCATCAGGTGTAAATTTTATACCTACGCACGCGTGGCTATTTACTAGTACAATCAATAAATAGATATAGAAAGATTAGTTAATTATAGAGGTAAAAATATTCGATAAACTTTCATATAAATAATGTGCGAAAATTTTAAGCATCATAGTCGTGTTAAAAGCTGACAAAAGTAAGTACACCTCCAACCAGGCTGCTAAGAAAAGTTCTTCATACAAAAATTCGCGTCAAAGGAACTTGTTATATACTTAAAAAATAATAACAATTTGCAGATAAATCAAAATGAGATTCCTGATCGCCTTCGCTCTCATCGCCGCCGTGGCTTCGGCCGCCGTCAGGCCCACCCCTGCGGGCGCCGAGCTCGCCGAGCTGCAGGAGATCATCGCCGCCATCCAGAGCCCCAGCACCGACCCCGCCACCGCCGCCGCGCTCGAGGAGATGCTCCTCGATGTGTTGGGCGTCAAGCCTGAGCCCGTCGCCGTCGGCCCCGCTATCGTCGAAGCTGGCTCCGAGCCCATCTCTGTCGGTCCCGCTCTCGTCGACTTCCCCGTGCCTGAAGGTGGCGTTGTTACCGAAGAGTCCGTCGTCCTCATCCCCGCTCCCGCTGTGGTCGCTCCCGCCCCCGCCGCCTCCAGCACTCCCCTGGTCCAGATCATCCTGAACATCAACCAGGCCGCCGCTGAGGCCAGCCCCATCGCCGTCGGCCCCGCCGTCATCCCCGAGCCCATCCAGCCTACGCCCGTCAATGTGGTGGACTCCGCTGCTGAGCCCGTGCAGGTTGTGGAGGTCGCTCCCGTCCCCGCTGAGCCCGTCCAGGTCGTCGAGGCTGCCCCCGTGCCCGTTGAACCCGTCGTCATCGGCACCCCCGTGCTGCCCGAGGCCGCCGTCGTCCTCCCCGAGGAACTCAACTAAAGAAAGAACTCATGATTTAGACCTCTAACTATAATATCTTAATGCAATAAAAACGAATAACAACAAAACTTTATTTTTTATTCTTAAAATACAATCGGACCTCACATCCAACCCTCAGTTAGCAGAGTGGTGTTCATTTCATACTTATACTTATCTGATATTTGTAAATCCGTCAAAAATGTAGATAAATACACAATTACAAATGGTAATTTACGGTACCCTTCCGTGGCCAATGTTTTTTTCGATTATCCTAATTTTGACCGGTATTGAATATTACAAAGCCTGGTGAGATGGTAATGTTATCAAAGTCCCAGAGATAGAGGAATGAGCCACATTGCAGAAAAGTTTGGATATCACGTCAATTTCTTCTAAAGCAGGAACGTGCCTTTTGGCTGTGGGGGAGGGGATGTTGGCTCTATGACTTCTTGTCCCGTCCGTTGTCAAACATCGGCACCTTGTTTGACGACATCGCTTTAGGTGCCGTCTAGCTGTTTACTTTCTTTGGGTCTTCAGCCGCAGGGCGGGCAGCTTTGCACGGTAAGCAAATATAAATGACATCATAAAAGTCAAAGTTCCTTAATCTGTGGTCATAGGTTGCAAAGTTGTACGTCCGTCCCACTTTTGTTGCCCCGACAGCAACGGTGTACCAGCCGTAGAAGCCAGTGGCTTGGAACGCGACGATGACATGAGACCAGATAGTATAGAATCCAAGAAAATCTATTAGCAAATCTTGTTTTCAGTGGTTCTGATACCGGCTAAATATCTAATCTTTGAAAATGTGAGTACAACCATTCGTCTTCCTACTTATTTATAAGCTCAACTTAAACAGACTATCGGCCGACCAAAAGTTTGCTGTGTGCCACTCCTAGGCATATTTCTGTAGTAGGTACAAGATTTTTATAGACTTGACATTATTATATACCGTCATTATTATATCCTGGCACCATGATTTTCTTCACCGTATATACAAACTGTAATAGTGGGTCCATCCGATACCAACTTCACACAGACTTTCTTAATATTATTAATATTAGAATTTTGTCTGCGCAACAAATCGGTGCATACAACAGTGTGAGCCATTATAATATGCCTGTCTGCACCAATATCTTGTCTTTATATTTTAACTCAGATTTTTACACACAATTAGGTACTTCAGATTTTACTCAGACTTGCAAGTTCGTACAGATATTTGTTCAAACTTAAATTCTGTTTCGTGTGCATTCACCATAAGAAAATTAATGCAGTTTCTTTGGTTGTTCTTTTTATTAAGACCGCACCGCGGATTTTTTGATTTTAGATAGCTCCGCCCACTACACTTCCGCGTCTATCGCGTCGCGCAAGCTATACTCTTCACTCAATGTGTCAAATTTGAATTTCGCGCCAATCGCACACGCCGAGGTCAGCGCGGGGTCAGGAGAACCGAACAGGGAAGATAGGGAGCCGTAACTTACCTAAGTTTTTTATTTTTTGATCGGATTTTTTTTTTGTTGTACTTACAAAAATTATTTATAATGAAAACTTTTTATGAAGAGTAATATGATAATTTGGACGCGTATGGTTGTGTGTATGTATGTGTGGTGTGTCGTGTATGTGTGTTTGTATATCCAGAACGGATGAATCGATATGTATTTAGGTTTTTTTGTTTGAAATGAAATTAATCGGGAGTGTTCCTAGCTTTATTTGGTGAATATCGGCCCAAGATGGCCGCCGCCACAAAATGGCGAATAACATATTTTTTTTACAATTCCTTCAGTATGGATATCAAATGAAAGGGCTTGATTAGTATGTAGAATCATGTATAATATTATTTAAAGTCCAAGATAGCCACCGCCAGAAAATGCTGAATTGCATTGTTTTTTTATAGCTCTCTCAATATGGGTATCAAATGAAAGCGTTTGACCAGTGTTAAATAATTTATACTAATGTTATAAAGAGGGAAGATTTGATTGTTTGTTTCTGTGGATTGTATAAGCTCTGAAACTGCTTAACTGATTTGATTTGCTTTCACAATTAGAGATTTACACTATCCCCAGTGAATGTAGGCCATATTTTATCCGGGCACAGGAAGAAGTTCCCCGGGAATGCGGCTAAAATCGCGTTAAACAGCTAGTAAAAATTAAGTGGTTAAGGAATAAAAGCGTAGCAGATCTTGTGTGTTATGTATGCTATAAATTATGTAGTGAAGCTGTAAGGTATCAAAGAAGTAATGAAGCTAAGTAATTCATTTTTAAACATATTTATTAAAACTGAAATATAAATAATAATATAATCAGGCCTCTGTCACTCGACGTACTTGCGCGCGATAAATGCCTACCGCTCGCTGGGTTACCGGTAGCCCCACGCGGCTCAGGGCTTTCAACAGTCACGCGCGCCGCGCGCGTTCCAATATTATTATTTTTATTTCGTGGCATGTTATGCTGTTGGTTTTTATTAGGTTTTTTAAGCTACCTACTAAAAAACTGATGGATTATTTTGAGTTGTGTTGGTTTATATGCGACTATTGTAAGATTTAGAAACATTTTATATTTATGAACTTATCTAGTAATTCTATTTTTTTTTTAATAAATTAATACTTATCTACTTTATGATTTTAACAACAGAGATCATTAGGTACTTATTTTACTTTAGATACCTACTTAGTTATATGAACTGTATTGTGAGTTTTGTAGCTCAAAACACATCTCGAGTGTAAGTAGGTATAGTTCTGGTCCAACTTAATGACGACTCGAAACATTACGCGTGTCGCTACGCAGAAACCAATTTTAGGTATGTATCAACACTCGACGGAGTTGTACCATATGGCACTTGTGCTCGAAAAATAGTTGGAAACCGCCTTTGATTTTGACGAAAGCTTTACTACTTAAGTACTTACCTATGCTTACGTATTAAGTAATATGTAGTAATATGTACCCATACTCCATTTTAGTAGGCAATACAATAGTTAACTAAAGAAAAATATTCTTGATATTACTTTTTATTTAAAAACTCAGTTTTAAAAAAGGCTATCTTAAAATAAGCGTATCTTTGCTTTCCTACTTAAATATTAAATTGTAAGATGCAACCCTAAGCACGGCCACGGCACGGTTGCGGTCACTGAACTGTGCGCTATCGCATTGGAATAACAATCAAGCGTTCGAGCTTTTAAGGTTCATTTTATAACGCACCTAGGAATTTGTAGGTAGTTGGGGAACTTGTAGGTGCTTATAACAGTAGGTATGGACTTTTTTGTATATAGTGATTTATCTGTTACGTAGTAACTATTATATAATCTGTGGTATTACTCTCGTACTCATGACTTTTCAATCGTCAGTTGATAGTAATTTAGGTTACGCTCTTCCAATGTTCTAAGTGTATGAGCATGTGTAGGTACCTATAGCACTTATTAAATGTTTGGTGCGAATCCAGAATATCGGTACAGTAGGTATACAGCGAAAAGAGCAGGACCAAATATGGATTCCTGAGGTACCCTGTTGGTCCAATTATACTTTAGGAATAAAAAATAAAATGTAATAATTTTTGTTGATATTCGTTTTATTGCATTAAAATTAAAATTCTATATTATGAGTTGTTTCTTTAGTTGAGTTCTTCGGGAAGGACGACGGCGGCCTCGGGCAGCACGGGGGTGCCGATGACGACGGGCTCCACGGGCACGGGGGCAGCCTCGACGACCTGGATGGGCTCAGCGGGGACGGGGGCGACCTCCACAACCTGCACGGGCTCAGCAGCGGAGTCCACCACGTTGACGGGCGTAGGCTGGATGGGCTCGGGGATGACGGCGGGGCCGACGGCGATGGGGCTGGCCTCAGCGGCGGCCTGGTTGATGTTCAGGATGATCTGGACCAGGGGAGTGCTGGCGGCGGCGGGGGTGGGAGCGACCACAGCGGGGGCGGGGGCGACGACGGACTCTTCAGCAACGACGCCACCGTCGGGCATGGGGAAGTCGATGAGGGCGGGGCCGACAGAGATGGGCTCGGAGCCAGCTTCGACGATAGCGGGGCCGACGGCGACGGGCTCAGGCTTGACGCCCAACACATCGAGGAGCATCTCCTCGAGCGCGGCGGCGGTGGCGGGGTCGGTGCTGGGGCTCTGGATGGCGGCGATGATCTCCTGCAGCTCGGCGAGCTCGGCGCCCGCAGGGGTGGGCCTGACGGCGGCCGAAGCCACGGCGGCGATGAGGGCGAAGGCGATCAGGAATCTCATTTTGATTTATCTGCAAATTGTTAATGTTAGCTGTGTTACAAGTTCCTTTGTGACGATTTCTGTTCGAAGAAATATAATTTATAAAGTAGGAGTACTAATTATAAATACTTACTTTTGTCTGCTTTTTACACGACTGGTGATGCTTAAAATTTTCGCCCATTATTTATATTAATTTTTATCTTATAATTTTAACGGATTTTTTAACTTATCGTTCTATATCTAATTCAATACTAGATTGTACTAGTAGGTACATAGGCACGCGAGTTTATTTACAACGGGTGGATTAAGAAACTAATAAGCATGCCTAAAATTGTTGAAGCTTCTTCCTTATTGAATTCAGATAATAGATAGATATGCGTTAAATAATTCCTATAACATTTAATGTTAATTCTGGGAAACACAATGCGTAAAAACGCAGTATGTAGAAAACCCATGGTCGACAAACTGTTGAACAACAATGTAGCGTCATTAAAAGCTTCATAAGCAAAAGACAGAAAAGTTCAAAAGTAGCTTACCACGGAATTATAGTGGCATCCCATGTCGCTAGATGACCCTTTTACTTAAATCCAAAATTCGTCATCTTCCGAGCCTATTCCCAACTAGATATGTTGAGGTCGGCTTCCACTCTAACTGTGTGCAGCTGAGTACCAGTATTATACAAGTAGCGACTGCTTATCTGACCTCCTCAACCCAATACTCCTTGGTAAGACTGGTGTCAGACTGACTGGCTTCTGACTACTCGCAACGACTGCCAAGGATGTTTAATGACAGTCGAGACCTACATTTTAATATGCCCTCCGAAACACAGTCTTATTCAACCAAGATATACTTAGAGATTACATATGTACCTCGAAACTTAGACAAACTGCATTTGGATTTGCCTGACCTGGAATCGAACCTGTACACTCATACTTGAGAGGTTGATTCTCTACCCACTAGGCTACCACGACTTTTTTTCTAGTTTAAACCGAAAATAATAAATTATAATTATCGAAAGAAAGGTTTTCAATCATGAAAATATAAAAACAAAGCCTTAACGTCATTTTCATATTAATATATTAATTATGTGATAATTTGTGAATCTTTTAACTGTGTTACGCAGGTTTTTTATATCCAAATGAACTTTGATTTTGTTTGTTATATTTGCTGCAGTTTTGTTGTTTATTCCAACTTCTGCATCAGTTTTTAAACGTTAACGTAATTCCAATATTGTATTGTAATACACGGCTGTGTTGCTGGGACGTTTATGCATTAGGTACCACTTCTTTCCAGTCAGTTTTTGGGGGTGCTGTGGTACTACTATTGACGTGAAAAAGTGCCAATCTAATTAGCTTACTTTCAATAAAAGATTTCTACTTTTTTTAATCTACATTTGAAGTGCATTCGATGAAAAAACTTACTTCACGAAACACCAGAGGATGAGGGAAAGGAAAGAAAGGTTTTGGACTTTTGCACAAAAAAACATCTACCTCTATTTATGTGCTTTTTTGTATATCTCCACGGCACCAATGCATGCTGATTTTCCAGACTTTCTTTGATCACATAAATGCTATTTGTCATTCAAGCCCAGTCATCACCTTTAGATCAGTCAATTGTACAATTCAAGCATACAATTAAGAGGCGACTGCGAGAATGCGAGGGACTGACCTATAATCCAATGGCTAATGACATCCATAAAAAATATCCAGACAATAACTGATACTAATAATCGTAGCTTAACATGAGATTTAATGAATACCTAAAGATTATTTATGTGATCTGGTTGTGTCGTTAGCAAATGCCGGCAATTTCAGTAAAAACGCATGATAAGACAAGGCTTTTTGATTTATTTTATCATTTAAAGCTATTGATACTGTCTAAGTACTCAAAGATATGGCACGTGCTCAACACAACAAACTTACACTTTTATCATTCGAAAGTTTTTAAAATAAAATAAGTCATTTGCTGAAACAGCCAAGGAAGAAATTGCTATGAAGGTTACCCGCCCGGTCAAACACTTTGATTGTAAATGTTCCTAACTATGAGTGACATGATAAATGGCTTATCATCGTTAGAAGTGTTTGAATTTTAAACAGCGACAACATAACTTCTGCGTGACATAAATGTCGGTCCGATTGCCGATCCATCGGGCTATGAGAGTGAAGGAATAGTGAATTCACCTGTGTTTGCGCAAATACTTGTGCACTATATGTTCTGCGCAGTTGGCTAATCTCCTTACATGAGAACTGCCACCGTAGCCGATAATCGGCTAGGAGGACATTATCATGTGCTTTAGTATTTCTTCTCTCAATAAAATTTTGAAAATCGTAAAGTAGTTCTCACAATGCACGGTGCAATATCAGTGGCAATTGATGATATCAGATTGATCTTTAATAATGGCAAAATTCATTATTTTATAAGGGCTGTAAACTTTAAAAAGATCCGCTACAATATTGCAATAAAGTAATTCCAATTGCAATATACATTTGAAGATAAAATTCAATATAAATACTATGACAAAAACTGCACACGACAAGTCGTCTCTGAAACGCGTCGCAAATAGTAAGTGTCTGGTCCTCTTCATTGTGCAAATGAATTGTGTGTGAAGATTGCATTTCAAGAGTTTAATCGTATTTCCAGATCCACCAAGATGAAATACTTCCTGGCTATCGCCCTCCTCGTCACCGTGGCTTCGGCCGCTATGGTCAAGCCTACCCCGGTAAGCGCTGAAATAGCCGAGATCCAGGAGATCATCGCTGCTATCCAGAGCCCCAGCACCGACCCCGCCACCGCTGTCGCACTCGAGGCTATGCTCCTCGATGTCCTCGGCATCAAGCCCGAACCCATCGCTGTCGGACCCGCAATCGTCGACTTCCCCCTCCCTGATGGTGGCATCATCCCTGAGCCCGTCCTCGCTCCCTCTCCTCTGCCAATCGCTCCCTCCCCTGTGGCCATCATCCCCGGCCCTGCCGCCGCTGAGGTCGCCGCCAGCACTCCCCTGGTGCAGATCATCCTGAACATCAACCAGGCTGCTGCTGGGTCTAACCCTATCTCCGTTGGCCCCGCCGTCGTGCCCGGACCCGTCAGGCCTGAGCCCATTCAGGTTGTGGAATCTGCTCCTGAGCCCGTGCAGGTTGTGGAGGTTGCCCCAGTGCCCGTGGAGCCCGTCATCATCGGCACCCCCGTGCTTCCCGAGGCCGCCATCACCCTCCCTGAGGAACTGAACTAAAATTAAAGCACTGACCGGTTATTGTATCAATAAAGTGTTCGTTTCTACATGTGATGCAATAAAAGTGATTTGCGAAATTGTCTTGTAATTTTTTCTAACTTCACATCATAAGAGTTTGGATAGCAATATTGCGTGAAATGATATATGATCTGCATTTTGCTTTGACTTTAAAAAAATCGACAAGCTTCTTCATGCCTACATTTCCTCTTTTAAAGTCTGAAAATACAATCGTAAAGACGTATAAGATTGATTAAATAATGAACTTATGTAGTATGTGTTTCATCAGTAGACTACCTGCCTAAGATAAGGACCTAACCGTTAAAAACTTTATTGCACTTCATTCGATTGAAGTTTTGTACCACAGGTACTCTACGTCTAAAAATCCATAAGTATACAGTCGCGAGGCTTTTTTAAATTGCTAGCTCTGTCTATTTGTGCTACGTGAAATTGTATGTCTGGCTATTGCAAAATTAACTATATGCTATGAGATGAAAACAAATTATGTAATTGTGTTCAATAATGAAGAGATACAATATTCAAATTAATTATAACGATATTCGAAAAAAACTTAAAAGAAATGTCGGAAAGAAGACTGAAATTAAAAAAAATATTGGGAAAAGCAAACTAGCTGAAAGAAATAGTAAATAACCTATTGTCTACTTGAAACGTGAGTTAGGTACTCACGTTTAAATATACATAATATAAAGGTTATTTGAATTATAACAGTAGGTATTAGGCAGGGACACGCTTACGTTAATCTTGGTCATAGATAAATCACTAATCCGTTTGCAGTATTTAATAGATAATCTATTCCATATAAATAGGCGCACGAAATGGACAAAGACAAGTCGTCTTCGATACGCGTCTTATAAAGTAAGTATAAGAGCTACAATTGGAATTGCAAGCAATACCTGACAAACATTTAAAAAACAGGTTCCATAATATTCGTTATTAACTTTGTCATCCAAATCTTTCAGATACTGTCAATATGAAATTCTTAATCGCCTTCGCCCTCATCGCCGCCGTGGCTTCGGCCGCCGTCAGGCCCACCCCGGCGGGCGCCGAGCTCGCCGAGCTGCAGGAGATCATCGCCGCCATCCAGAGCCCCAGCACCGACCCCGCCACCGCCGCCGCGCTCGAGGAGATGCTCCTCGATGTGTTGGGCGTCAAGCCTGAGCCCGTCGCCGTCGGCCCCGCTATCGTCGAAGCTGGCTCCGAGCCCATCTCTGTCGGCCCCGCCCTCATCGACTTCCCCATGCCCGACGGTGGCGTCGTTGCTGAAGAGTCCATCGTTGCCCCCGCCCCCGTTGTGATCGCTCCCGCCCCCGCCGCCGCCAGCACTCCCCTGGTCCAGATCATCCTGAACATCAACCAGGCCGCCGCTGAGGCCAGCCCCATCGCCGTCGGCCCCGCCGTCATCCCCGAACCCATCATTCCTACGCCCGTCCAGGTTGTGGAATCCGCTCCTGAACCCGTGCAGGTTGTGGAGGTCGCCCCCGTCCCCGCTGAGCCCGTCCAGGTCGTCGAGGCTGCCCCCGTGCCCGTGGAGCCCGTCGTCATCGGCACCCCCGTGCTGCCCGAGGCCGCCGTCGTCCTCCCCGAGGAACTCAACTAATATGTGACGCACGACTTTGTGGTTCTCATATTCGTTTACTGTGTCTAAAAAATGTTTTTACATTGTGATACAATAAAAGGAATTTGCGAATAATACCCTACATTTTTTAAAAGTTTAATCATCCCTGCTGATTTAAAACCATTAGTTGTAAAAATGATGGCAACAATCTGTTTGACTATAAAAAGAAGATCCAAAAGGAAAGAAGCCCACATTATTTAATGTTCCGACAGTGAATTCTACGCACTTCATATTGGCCCTTCTATTGAAGAAAACGTCTAATAAATTCTGCGTACCTGATCTATATCCAAACCATGGTAAAGAAATCGAGTGAAAATAGAGAGATCATTTTAACCCATTAAAATAAATCAAACCCCGACCTGAAGGGAAGGGAAAGTACCCCAGATATTCATATAATTAAAGTCCAGCGCGTGTGTTTAATGTTTAAAAAAAAAACAGCCCAGGATTTTTTGGTAAAGTAATCTGAAAGCTGTTTGGAATTCGTATACAAGCTGCTGATTTGAAAAAAAATCGTGCCAATTTTATTGTTGATTTGAGTCGAGAATCATTAGCATAATTAAGTCCTTGACTTTGGCACGGATGCAAATCAACAGCTTGTAGGTATACGATATTAGGTATTCGAATTGTTCAGGTTGTTTACTTTGACCTATACATATTAGTTGTAATGTGAATAAACTTGTCATTCAAGGAAAGTTAGAATAAGGCTGACTGCTATCTTCTTCTCTGCAGTGTGATTCTATAAGACTTCACTCTAAACTTCGCATCTGAATCCGCCGTGAGTTTTGTGATTGGCATTCTCAAACTACACTAGCGCTACTCTTGCGAGCGTGTTTGCGAGTTGAACTAAATTAAACTCGAGATTTTGACAGATAAAGTATGAGATGACTTTTAGAACGTTTTGAACCGAATGCGAAGTGAGAGTGAATAGCGAAGTGAAATGCGAGTTGTTGTCTGAATTTTATAGAATCGACGTACTGACCTTTGTTTTTGGGGAGTAGAAGGTATAGGTAAATTAAAATACAATTCATTATTATAATTGACTGCTTATATTACTTATCAAGAGTGGAAATAAGTTGCATCAGATGTTATTCGAAAAGTTTTACATTTATTGCTTAGTTGAGTTCCTCGGGGAGGACGACAGCGGGAGCGGGAAGCACGGGGGTGCCAATGACGACGGGTTCAACGGGCACGGGGGCAGCCTCGACCACCTGGACGGGCTCAACGGGGACAGCCTCAGGGGCGACAACGCCGATAGGGTGCACGGGCATGGGGATGACAGGTGCGGGCTCAATAATGACGGGCTCAGGGACGATAGGGGTAGCTTCAGCAGCGGCCTGGTTGATGTTCAAGATGATCTGCACTAGAGGAGCACTGGCTTCAGCGACGGGTCCGGGAGCAACAACCACGGGAGAAGGCACGGGAGCGTCAATCAATGCGGGTCCGATAGCAATGGGCTCAAACTGAGGCTTGTCAATGATAGCGGGTCCAACGGATATGGGCTCATACTGAGGTCCGTCGACGATGGCCGGGCCAACCTGGACGGGTTCACCGACGATAGCGGGGCCGACAGCAATGGGTTCTGGTTTCAGTTCAGAGAGAGCCTCGTGAAGCTGTGCGAGGATAGCGGAGATGCTGGGCCTGGTGGGCTGGGCCGAGGCCACGGCGGCGATCAGGAGGAGGGTTGCGAAGTATTTCATCTTGATGGTCCTGGAAATACAGAGAAATTATTAAATGAGATATTTAAATGCTCATGATGAATTGACAAAACGAAATTAATTCGTGTTGTAAATTGTTGTATCAGGCTACTTACGTTGTTGTCGGTATGCAATCAACAATGTCACTCCTTACTTTCGTTCTCTTTTTATATGGTTTATTATCAACAAATTTTCATTACAATAAATCATCCTGATCTATTTATCAGGTTCTTTCAAGTTGCATTTGGGTATTGCAATCAATCAAATACAAAAATTATGACAGTTACAATTACCTGGATAGAAAACCTAAGAGATATGTCTAAATTATCTCGATTCATAGCTACGTTTTTATCTACCGTCAATTTTTATCTTTCCCGTGGTTTCGTCAACACCTTAAACCAGGGTATTCCCATATGTTAATCTTGTTGTCAAACTATGTGATTCACCGTATAGATCCGTTTTCATACTATATGCCTATTACCTAATACTGTTGAAACGTAGATAAAGGTTGCACGTTGGTTGAATCGTTGCCGCTCACTGGGTGAAGCTTGCGCTCAGCTGTGGATAGCAAAATGATGGTAATATGACCAGGCCTCTGTCACTCTCTGTACTTGCGCGCGATAAATGCCTACCGCTCGCTGGGTTACCGGTAGCCCCACGCGGCTCAGGGCGCACAACAGTCACACTCGCCGTGCGTGCGTGGCATGTTATGCTGTTGGTTTTTATTAGGTTTTTTGAGCTACCTCACAAACTGATGGATTATTTTGAGTTGTGTTGGTTTATATGCGACTATTGTAAGATTTAGAAACATTTTATATGTATGAACTTATCTAGTAATTCTATATTTTTTTAAATAAATTAATACTTATCTACTTTATGATTAACAGAGATCATTAGGTACTTAGTTTACTTTAGATACCTACTTAGTTATATGAACTGTATTGTGAGTTTTGTAGCTTAAAACACATCTCGAGTGTAAGTAGGCATAGTTCTGGTCCAACTTAATGACGACTAGGAACATTACGCGTGTCGCTACGCAGTAACCAATTTTAGGTATGTATCAACACTCGACGGAGTTGTACCATATGGGGTATGGCACTTGTGCTCGAAAAATAGTTGGAAACCGCCTTTGATTTTGACGAAAGCTTTGCTTAAGTACTTACCTATGCTTACGTATTAGGTAATATTTAGTAATATGTACCCATACTCCATTTTAGTAGGCAATACAATAGTTAACTAAAGAAAAATATTCTTGATATTACTTTTTATTTAAAAATTCAGTATTAAAAAAGGCTATCTTAAAATAAGCGTAACTTTGTTTTCCTACTTAAATATTATAAATTGTAAGAAGCAACCCTAAGCACGGCCACGGCACGGTTGCGGTCACTGAACTGTGTGCTATCGCATTGGAATAACAATCAAGCGCTCGAGCTTTAAGGTTCATTTTATAACGCAGCTAGGAATTTTTAGGTAGTTGGGGAACTTGTAGGTGCTTATAACAGTAGGTATGGACTTTTTTGTATGGAGTGATTTATCTGTTACGTAGTAACTATTATATAATCTGTGATATGACGTTAAACTGTAGGTCCCGGCTGTCATTTAACATTCTTGGCAATCGTTGCGGGCATCCATAATCCAGTTAGTTTGACACTAGTCTTACCAAGGGGTACTGGGTTGCCAGGGTAAGTGGGTTGAGGAGGTCAGATAGGCAGTCGCTCCATGAAAATCACTGGTACTCAGCTGCATCCGGTTAGCCTGAAAACCGACCCCAACATACATGGGATAAGGCTAGGCAGATAATGATGACACATTAATAATTAATTACCCAAGTAACTAAGACTCTGTTAAAGCTCAAGACATTAATTACAAAGACATAAGAACACACGTAAGCAGTCTTGAAGTGTGTGTGTCTTGGGGCTTTTTCTGACGTTCGAAAAGTGATATGGTTTTTAGTGTACTTTGAATAAACGCTTTTCGACTTGATTTGAACTAATGCAAAACGTTGCATTTATCTAAGTACCCACGATGTCATTGAAAATAGAATCTCTAAAAACATAACTAGTCTGTTTTAAATGCCATTGCCATTGCGTAATCTACATTATCTCAGGATGGGAGTATTAGTGAAAGCACAGATAGTTACTTATTATATACAGATTAATTTTAACATTAAGCCATTCCACCTTCATTCATTAACTAATTTTTAATACTCGGATGTCTAGATAATGAGTACTTAATGTATTATTAGAAAGATGTTTCAGCTAATAATTTATTTATTTATTTAGTTATCAAAAACACAGCTAATTTAATCTTTACAGGCACTTAGCCTAATACGACAAAATTAGTTACATTATATAAAATTTAAAAATTCAAAATTACATTATACATACGAAACTAAACATAATATCACAAAAATAATACCACTACTAAAGTTTTAAATACTAACAATACTATAGGTGGCCCTTGTGAACTCATTCTTAAAAATAGACGGATTCGTATACCTAGTTTAATCACAGGCTGTATTGTGGCGGATAATAAATACATTTGCTGTTGCAAAGAGGCTATATTTCATATAGAGGTAGACCTATTAGGGAGCGTCACGCTAGTTGCCCGGTTATAAGGGAGTTCTTATGGAGAAGGGCAGGCAAGAAACTCCATGTGTTTTCTCATTATGTACCTACGTTTTTTTTTTATGTTCAGGTTTCCTCATGATATTATCTTAAGTTGTTAGGCAGTTCTATAAAGTCAGCTTCTTGACTTGAGAGACCAGTTTGAGTAAGTTTTCTTTAAGAGTAAGCTTTTTTTCTGTTCCAATGACTTGGCTAATTTCTATAGGTATTCTAGTCGCATAACTTTAATTAGTAGGTAACGTTTAAATTTTGGCTCAGTAACAGTTCATTTAAATATTTCAAAATGAATCATGCTTTTCGCAAAGTAGGTAAGGCAATAACAGAAAGGCGATAAAAAATCCGGTAAGTACTTAGGTACGTGAAACAGTAATATGCTGTCATAAAAAATAATGAAGTATGATTTATGTTTCAAATACATTTTTATCCACTTGTCTATGGCCTGAAATAACATTTTCAAAACAAAGAATAGACGCCATTTACCCATGATAAAAACATTAAAATCATTATGAAACTGAAAACTGCTTTTCACTATCATTATGACTACAAATTATCACAAAATTTTTGATATCAGCTTGATATAACAAGCGGTTATTTATTGCCTTATTACTTGACATAACGATAAACTTCGGTTAAGTCGGTAAGGTATTATAAAAGCTAATAAAACAATAAAGAAATCGTGATTAAACGTATTGTCTACTGTGACGTCACGGTTGCCAAAATTATTATCGCTTCCTTTGTATTGTTCAATGCTGATTGATTGTAATTTCGACAGCTGTTTATTTAGCCTTAAGTAAACATTGGGTACCTTATTGTTTACAATATAATATTATTTGGATCACACGAAACCATGTCTCTCTATAACGAGGCTCAAACAAACTCCCCGAATTAGAAGTTAATTGATCTCAAATACACCTAGGATCATCGGACTAAAGCCCAAGTTCCCCTAAACATAAACAGTATTTTAACCGACTTCTATTTTTTTTTGAACAGCCGATTAATTTTCACGTTGAAGTTTCAGTAATCAAGACGGTTAACTTGGCCTGTTAATACAGAAAAATTTAGGGTAATAGCAAGGGGTGCATTCTCATGACCCTTAAATTTTCTGTCTGTTTTCTATTGTTTATTTCCCGCAAAATATGTGCTCTTGCTTCATTTTTAACGGATTCTTTCCTTATTCAGCTCTATTTATAGGTACTCCAAATTTTTATAGGCCAGTAAAAATTATATTAAATATTTAACAAAAATGATACCTACCTATAACCTAACTTTAAAATTCTATGCCAAAGAAGCTTGAAAAAGAGAGATATGACCGATGACCGAATGACGATTATCTATTAAAGCACGCATCATCATTTACGTATATAGTTTACCTATTGTTTTAGAACCATCCATTGCTATTTACAATGAATTTATTGCATTATTTATCAGCTTCCTGTGTTCCCTTCGATATGAAATTAGTATATAAAGTTCTAAATTAGGTTATTATAGTGTATTTGTCTTTCGATCTAGAATTATAAACAACCAAGGTACGTGGAGTGAACATTGAACAATATAGAAAAGTGTTACATTTGTGTTATAATTTTTAAGTGCCAAGAAGACAAATTATTCCGTTTCAGAAGAAAGTTCAAACGAAACGTTTATCATATCCGTATCATTGAAATCAATTTTGAAAGAAAAACTAAAAGACAATAACAGCAATAACAGTTACCTGCTACAACAATAGTTGTAGAAGAAAGTTCACGTTACATTTTAAAAGTGACGGTAAAACCAACATCCCTACATGTGTTTATAATTAAGAAACAATAAACATTCTTGACGCAATCATACTTAATTCACAAGAAAGTTTAAAATAACTAAATTAATATTTTTCCAACAGAAAACATGAGATTCCTAATCCTCGCTGCTCTCATGGCTGTTGCGGTCGCCGAGTCCAACAGTGGCCTCGTGATACCCGTACCTGGTGGGCCTGTTCCAGCTCCCGACCCTGAAGAGGCTTTCCACCCCATCGCAATCGGCCCCGCCATCATCGATAACTTCGAACCAATAGCCATCGGCCCAGCCGTCATAGACACACCTGCACCCTCCAACCCCAACCCACTGGTCCAAATAATCTTAAACATCAACGCAGCAAGCGCCCCTGCTGCCCCTGTGGAACCTGTAGTCATTAAACCTCCTCCCGTCCGCCCTGACCCTGTGCAGGTCGTAGAAACAGCACCTGTACCTGTAGAGCCTGTGCTCATTGAAACACCTATTATCCCGTCACCGGTTGTGGTTTTACCTGACGAACTCAACTGAACTGCATTGAATTATGGTTTTTCGTCTAACAACATGTAAATAGAGAATAAAGGATTGGTTTCTTGAAGCATTTTATCTTTTACTGAATAATAATGAATTCCTTTTAAGAATTAATACTGCTTATAATACCCATGAGACCGAATAATGCTGTACATGAATCAGCTCTTAGAGTGCTGCAAACTAAGCAGTCAGTCGACAGTTGACCCGAAGGTTGGCAAACATTTACTTTTAGAGAAAATCTTGATTTCAATCAAACTTACACTTAGATTCATCTTCATACTGTATGTACCCAAACAAACTATCGGCCAGCTTAAAACAGTGTGGTTATCTGTTGAACATTCAAAGGAAGACTTTTAGAACAATAACAACTAAGAATAAATTACGCCAAATCCCAATTTCTTATCAAGCAAAGTTCACAGGTACTCTTCAAAGCGGGATTTCTGAAGTCAAACACATTATTTATTATTTTGTTTGTCGCTCTAATCTAAAAAGGAATGAATTTACAAACTTCTAATCTTAATATTGAGTCGTAAATTGTGAACGGTATGCCGATAATTCGCCATTATTTATATTCACCTTGATATGTCTCATATGTCATTATACGTCACATAGGTATTGTAAAACGAGTCTTTTTCATGTATCATGTACCTATCGAGTGTACGTCTTGTTGCCTTTCTAAGTAAATCCGTAATTTATACCTATGAAGCAGCGAATATTACCTACCAAGATACACATGGATTGGATTCACCAAAAAACAATGTCATCATCATCCTCCGAGCCTTTTTCCCAACCATGTTGGGGTCGGCTTCCAGTCTAACCGGATTGAGTACCAGTGCTTTATAAGAAGCGACTGCCTATCTGATCTCCTCAACCCGGTTACCCGGGCACCCCGATACCTCTTTGTTAGGGTTATGGCACATTATACCGGCACCGCAACAGCACAGCTGCAGCACGGCGTCGCCTCGAATTGAGACTACGGCTAGCTGCCAGCGCGCTAACTACGCGTTGTCCGCAAGGTGTAAGCTCGCCGTCCGCGCGCCGGCCGCGAGGTGTAAGCTTGCTGTCACCGCAAACTCAATATTATTTTAAAACGGTATTTTTAGTTTTTAGTATTTTAACACGACGAAATGACGTTGTTTCGGTGCCGACTCGGAGTCGGCGCGTAATGAGCGTGCCGTCGGCGCGCTGTACGCATACGGTCCGCTCGCTTGCAGCACGCGGGCTGCAAGTCGAGTTGTGTGGTAACGGCAAGCGCGCTGATTGCCCGCCGTTGGCTTTTTCATTTTGACATTACGAAATATATTACAATAACACGATTTAATGCTCTAAATTGAATGACAAGTTAAATGCTGGTGTGGAGCGGTCCTGTTGCGGTGCCGGTACAATGTGCCATGACCCTTAGACTGGTGTCAAACTTACTGGCTTTATAAACATCATTTTCTAACAAGCCCAATAGAAATACAGCTATCATACGATGTTCCATCATGAAGTTCTGATTCATGCCTTCCAGCTTCATCATCAGATCAGTTCGATGGTGCCATATTATTGTTTGTCGTCAGAACTACATATAGCTGCCACGACGCTAGAATTTTTTCAAATTCTTATTTCTTTAGTATTTATAGTTCGGCCATTCAGAGAATGCGTTCCTGACACGTCGCGATTGAACTGACGACGTAACTACATTCATTGATTATTGATATAATAATGTTGTTTTAATGCTCCTCAATTGTTAAAACGGTAAACAACCAGCAAAAATATTTTTATCGTAACTGCAACGCCATTGCAAAGTTACGTCGTCAGTTCAATCGCGACGTGTCAGGAACGCATTCTCTGAATGGCCGAACTATAATTTTTGTAACCGTAGATTTCATTACTCGTCAGTTACATAAAAATCGACGAATTGGATTTGAATTTGGAAACTCGAAAAAACACTTGAATCGACCAAAAGGATTAATCCAACTGGCAGCATAGGTAACAAAAGCAGATAGAAAATAAACTATTTGAAGCCTGACGAGAAAGGAGTTTGGTTAAGCTTTAACAAACCATAAACTATTGAACTAACAAGACTTTCAAATTAAAATGTGTTTTCAGTTCATGATTTCGTCATCTATGAGAAAATATCAGTCATGGATCATAATGATGGTGCAACATGAATCTAAATACTTCCGCGTAATTAATATCAATACGTGTCACTATCTTTTAAGATTAAAAATCTGAAAAGCTTGCGAATTTCCCTTGATAACGCTTTCATATAAAATAACGTGCATCCTAATCAGAGAGCATACTTTGTTTTTGCAAGTAAATAATCACAAGTAAGTTGTCAATTAATTAATTAAAATTAAATATCAATAAGACCAAAAAAAAAATCTGTATATGCAAAATTTTTGCAATAATGGTGTGTGTGAACTTCTTACAATTTTTCTTTTTCTTCCCAGAAATGAAATTCCTGCTGTCTGTCGCTGCCGTCATCGCCGTGGCCGTCGCTGTGCCCACACAGCGCGGCCTCGTGGCTCCCGGACCCGCCGGCCCCGTGCCCGCGCCTGAGTTCGTGCCCATCTCCGTCGGCCCCGCCATCATCGACTCCTTCGAGCCCATCGCCATCGGACCCGCCCTCGTCGAAGCTGAATTCGAGCCCATCGCTGTTGGACCCGCAATCGTTGACTTCCCCCTACCCGACGGTGGTGTTGTTGCTGAGCCCGTCCTCGCTCCCTCTCCCCTGCCCGTCATTCCCTCTCCTGTTGCCATCATCCCTGGCCCCGCCGCCGCTGAGGCTGCCTCTGCCACTCCCCTGGTGCAGATCATCCTGAACATCAACCAGGCTGCTGCTGAGTCTCACCCCATCTCCGTTGGACCCGCTATCGTTCCTGAGCCCGTCCAGGTTGTCGAGGTCGCTCCTGAACCCGTACAGGTTGTTGAGCCCGCACCCATCGCCCCTATTGCCGTGAACCCCATCGGTGTTGTCGCCCCCGAGCCCGTCCAGGTCATCGAAGCTGCCCCCGTCCCCGCTGAGCCCGTTGTCATCGGCACCCCCGTGCTCCCCGAGGCCGCCGTCGTCCTTCCCGAGGCCCTGAACTAAACTTAGATGTATATGTACCTTACTATTGTAATTGAGAAGAATGGCATGGTAACCTTCAATGGACTTTCTACCAACGAGATGAAACGCTTGTACGTCCAGTGAGAAATAAAGCACGATTCGAATCATCAGTTCTAGTTTCTGTTCATTCCTTATTATTCTAAGGACCCATAAAGATGTCATCATTAGTATACATACTATTTGCGCAGTGCTTACTTTTAGACGGCCTTTTCACCAGACGGCCGATAGGGCTAAAGATCAGTATGAATACACATTACAGAGATCAAGTATTTAGCTGTTCAGACCGATTGAAAACATGATTTTTGTCCAACACCAGGTCAACTGTTTAATCTGCAGTGTGGGGGTGTCTAATAAGTCTCTAAATAGTAGGTGTTCCTCTCGCTTTACTATTCAAACCTAAAGAATATTTACTTTGGTCGACTTTGTTGATTATACTTGTGTATAAGAAATAAATGCCAGAGCGCAAGCTGAATCCCTACTAAAACTTAAAAACATAAACATGATTTTGCAAGCATTAGCTCAGCTAGTTGATTTACGCCAAATCTTTCCAGCTCTTATCCCACGCCTTAAGAAGTAGGATCAGCTCTCGATCTAAGATCAGATCGGATAATAGCTACCAGGAAAAGATCTCCTTATATTGTATGCATGTCCCCAAGTAAAGGGGAACTTCAAGCAGCTGGTGAAATCATGAGAAGCAGCTTAATTAATACCTAGTCTAATTCACTCGATAATCGAGAGCTATTCATAAAATCAGGGCAGTCAAGGTTTTGCTAAAATTGAAATAATTCACAGCTACATAAGTTATCAGCATTTCGATTATCGATCTGAATACCGAGAAGAAGAAAGAAGCGAATGAATACGAGCTGCCTAAAATGTAAAAGGTAGATTTCGTTTTTGAGAGGCCTATGTTAGGACGTGTATGGAGATAGACTAGACCTGATGCAATTTTGACGAATGGTGATGACGTATTTAACTTTTATGACCTTTTTCCTTTAATGACTTTGGGCTATATAAGATAAGTACACATGACGATACCTATATAATTCAAATCTAAACATATTCCGTCTTACCACAAAAACTTTTTTACGTCAGTTTAAGACTTGTCTAAAAAAATGACAAATTATGACGTTGACATATGGTTCATTTTGGAGCCACATTTTTTTTAGACAAGTGTAAAACAGTGGTTAAAGTTTTTGTAGTAAGGCCATAAATGTTTAGATTTACATATATTCACAGACTGGTTTCAATTGCCTCGTATGTTTCATTTTCAGTAGCCTCATTTATCTGAAGATTCTTCTCATCAAGTGAAGACGATCACGCTCAAGGCGGACTGACGATTACATTTTTTTAAATCCTAGGCTTTCCTACATTATAAACATAGGGATTGATGTGACATAATTAGAATCGAAAGTAAAATACATAAATTTAACATTATCAGATCTTTTAATGTATCAATATATTGGACATGCAAGCGTTTCAAGGTGTTGGTAGAAAGTCCAAGTTTAAACAATTGAAGATGTTAGATTGTCATGCGCAGTGGCTTTGTAGGGTTGGTAGACAATGTATGATAGACGCTTAGTTGAGTTCCTCGGGGAGGACGACGGCTGCCTCGGGCAGCACGGGGGTGCCGATGACGACGGGCTCCACGGGCACGGGCGCAGCCTCGACGACCTGGACGGGCTCAGCGGGGACGGGGGCGACCTCCACAACCTGCACGGGCTCAGGAGCGGATTCCACAACCTGGACAGGCGTAGGAATGATGGGCTCGGGGATGACGGCGGGGCCGACGGCGATGGGGCTAAGGTCAGAGGCCTGGTTGATGTTCAGGATGATCTGAACGAGGGGAGCACCAGCAGACACATCAGCGACGGCGGATCCATCGACGATGGACACAGGGGAGGGGACGATAGCGGGCTCCTCAGCAACAACACCACCGTCGGGGAGGGGGAAGTCGACGATTGCGGGTCCAACAGCGATGGGCTCGAATTCAGCTTCGACGAGAGCGGGTCCGATGGCGATGGGCTCGAAGGAGTCGATGATGGCGGGGCCGACGGCGATGGGCTCGTACTCAGGCGCGGGCACGGGTCCAGCAGGTGCAGGGGCCACGAGGCCGCGCTGTGTGGGCACAGCGACGGCCACGGCGATGACGGCAGCAACAGTCAGCAAGAATTTCATTTCTGGAGATGGAAAAAAAATACTGAAAACTGGCACTGGCAGTAACTATAAAAGAAGGATAGTTATCCTTACTTTATTCTCGAACAAATAACACATAGAAATAGAAAGTAAGCAATGGATTAAAGTATTGTTTTTACTTACTTATTATGCTGCTTGTTTATAGCTGCAAGATACAAAGTATCTATAGAGTTCTGACTAAAATTTCGGCGTTTTATACATGAGTGTTATCTTCAGGCAATATAATTATTATGATGATAAAGAAGGGAGTGTTACCGGATCATTGCAAGGGTTAGATACGTAGAGGTTATTTAGATTAATTTAAAGAGGAAGGCATGGCTGTAAAATAGAGAGAATGGAATGCTGAATGAGATGAATGGAAAGCTGGATGAAGGGTACCAGTACCTATAGCTTGTAGGCTTGCATGATGGACAGGATTTGTTATAGATGTTAAAGGTTTTTTTGAAATCTAAAATACATAATGTCTTGACATCCTTCTATGTTCTTCAAGTTTCGTTTGATCCACTTGCTCAATTTACCCATTGCTGCAAAATATCATTTGTTCTCTTTCTTTTAAACATAACCCTTCTCAACTTCTGACTTTCAAAGTTCAATCAGCACTTTGGCTAATAGATTTTCTTACTTTATTTTTTTATCAGTAATTTAATGTCAAAGTTTCGGTGTGAACATTATTTGACATAAAAATGGATTTTTATTACTATCCATTTTCCCTCAGTTTTACTCGCGTCCCTCGGGAACTACTGCCCATACCTGAAAAAAATGTAGCCTATGTTACGCGAGAATTATTAAGCTTTCCAATAGTGAAAGAATTTTTCAAATTGATTCAGTAGTTTTGGAGCCTACAAGGTACAAAGAAACAACTATATAAAAAATTAACAAAAGAAAGAAGTCAATTAGAATTGCCTCGCTTATAATCAAAATATTAGCTTATTGACAAGCAATACCTATACATAGTTTACAACCAATCAAAAAATTAACATCAATCATGACATTTTAAAATGATTGAAGTACATAGTAGACGGCTTCTGATCTAAGCATAAAAATACCTGACTTTTCACGTGTCATACTATCGTACATTCGCAATGAGCAACGTGCAAAATACGCGATAACTACCGCCAATCTATCCATGTAATAAATAATGTCTGAATTAACAGTACTTTTCCGGCAATAGCTTTGTCTATAATTTATGATCGTGAAGTTAAACTACGCACTGATTAAAATTATGACAAACGAACTTGTGAAATTAACTGCGTCATTAAAAAATGAAACTACAGCTGCTAATATGTAAATTGTACCACCCTTCACCCTTTAAGGCAATTTTAGCACTCTTATTATCCAAAAGTCCAACTCTGTGTATGAATATTTTTATATGATTTATATGACTACCTATATTACGTATTATATTACAGGTATTCGTCTTTACCATTCCATTTTTTTTGCTCATTTATGATTATAACTTAACCTTCCCTACCGAATCTCTCTATATTATCACTCTAAGGTTTGTTGTTAGAAAACCCAACTCTGGGTTGACCTCGCCTTTGTGCATTACCTCTATGTATTGTGTGTGTAAAAAAAAACATTAATAGTTAATACTACCTTGAGCTATCCTGATGATGAAGCCAAGAAAAGGTAGGTAGAACCTATCCTACTCCTCCCAGGACCTTTTTCTCCGACAAACACCTACGGGCTGGTCTTTCTTCGCCCACATAACTAATAACATTGATAAATGTAGTTAAGTTTTTTAAAGATTACGAAGATAATTAAACAATTAAAAGATAGCGTTCATTTATAATAATAAATGAACGCATAATTTATGGCTGCTTAATTAAAGCACTTAAAACATAAGTACCTACTTGATTGTTTACGAACAAGTCAATAATTCGATTACCTACCCTTTTAAGCCAGTGGAAACCTCAACAAAAATTACTCCTACCGAATCCTTCAGGTTTGATGAAACTTTCCCAAATCTGGGCTAGGATCGCCTTTGCTTGTGCTTATAAAATAAAACAAATGGACATCTCTCAAAGGTGCAAGTGTATAACCAAGTTCCACACTCCAGGCTGCTTTGTGAAAATTTTCACGAACAAAGCGATTTCGGTCCGAATAGAGATTCAAATCCAAGACCCCGAGACAGTCGCATTTTTCACCCCTGAGTCCTAGCTTACATCTCAGCTGTCGCAAGTGCGGCTGCTAAGCACGAGGTCTCGGGTTCGATTCCCGAGTCGGGCCGAAATCGCTTTGTGGGTTTTAGAAGACTTTCACAAAGCAGCCCGGAGCCTGGAAGCTGGTGATTGATACACCCGTGCATCAGAGAGCACGTAAATGTCGGTCCTGCGCCTGATCTCTCTCCGGTCGTGTCGGATTACCGTCCCATCGGGCTATGAGAGTTAAGGAATAGTGAGTGCACCTGTGTCTGCGCAAATGCTCGTGCACTATAATATGTCCTGCGTAGTTGGCTAATCTCCTTACATGAGAACAGCCGCCGTAGCCGATAATCGGCTAGGAGGACATCATCATCATCATCACATCTCCAAATACTGGAATATAGTTGGGGTCGTGCATAGGAGAGCACGTTTTGCTGTCGGTAAAAAGCTAATCACGTACACACAATCTAACATAAGACTAATCCGTTAAAACCTTTGAAGTTTGGCAATCAGTTATCATTAGCATTAGATAAAAATTCGTATAAAACGCCGTGGAATTAATCGAAAATCATAGTTTGTGTTCACAATACAACAAATAACAAGTGAGTAAAATAAAATAGTTTTAATAGAAATAGTTAAAATATTCATAAAAGTGTTAAAATTGGAAAATCTGTGAGAGTACGGAGAAAAACCATTTGCCATCAAACAAACAATTTTGGATCGACTTCGTCTATCATATCACATATTTTATCGTCTTATTTATTCCAGAAATGAAATTCCTGCTGTCTGTTGCTGCCGTCATCGCCGTGGCCGTCGCTGTGCCCACACAGCGCGGCCTCGTGGCCCCCGGACCCGCCGGCCCCGTGCCCGCGCCTGAGTTCGTGCCCATCGCCGTCGGGCCCGCCATCATCGACTCCTTCGAGCCCATCGCCGTAGGACCCGCCGTCGTCGACTCCTTCGAGCCAATCGCTGTCGGACCTGCCCTAGTCGACAACTTCGAGCCCATCGCCATTGGACCTGCCCTCGTTGACGCCATCGAAGGCATCTCTGTCGGCCCCGCTCTCGTCCCAGCTGAAGAATCCGTCATCGCCCCCTCCCCCGTGTCCGTCGTCGATGGAGCCGCCGTCGCCGAGGTTGCTTCCAGCGCTCCCCTCGTCCAGATCATCCTGAACATCAACCAGGCTGCCTCTGAGGCTAGCCCCAGCCCTATCGCCGTCGGACCCGCCGTCATCCCCGAGGAAATCCAGCCTACACCCGTCCAAGTTGTGGACTCCGCCCCTGAGCCCGTGCAGGTTGTTGAGCCCGCACCCGTCGCCCCTATTGCCGTGAACCCCATCGGTGTTGTTGCCCCCGAGCCCGTCCAGGTCATCGAGGCTGCCCCCGTGCCCGTGGAGCCCGTTGTCATCGGCACCCCCGTGCTCCCCGAAGCCGCCGTCGTCCTCCCCGAGGCCCTCAACTAAACATTTAAACAGCAAAATATCTACCCTAACATGTAATTAAGAATGCCATTTCAAATCTATAGCTACTGATGTTTTCAACAACTATGCTGTAAATCCATGTATTTTAATTTTACCAAAAAACTGAAGAAATAAATCAGATCTGAGTGAATTAATATATCTTGTTTAACTATATGTTTACCATACTAAATGATTTTAAATTCTGAGAAACATACTTTATTATGTACTCCTTTATGTAGCAACCCTGTAAACTGCCTTATGTACTTTCTTATACACTACCTCTAAACTCTAAACGTACGTGTACTCCCTTATGTACTTCTCCTTCATACTCCCTTCCACTTCCCATGTCCCTGAATTTAATAAATGTGAATTGTCATCCATAACGCCATCCTCCGAGCTTTTTTCCCAACTATGTTGGGGTCGGCTTATAGTCTAACCGGATGTAGCTGAATACCAGTGCTTTACAAGGAGCGACTGCCCTATCTGACCCCCTCAACCCGGGCTACCCAATACCCCTTAGTTAGACTGGTTTCAGACTTACTGGCTTCTGACTACCCGTAACGACTGCCAAGGATGTTCTGCCAAGGACTGCCGGGACCTACAGTTACATCCGAAACACAGTCATTGGTGTCTAAGATATACTTAGAAAGTACATACAAACTTACAAAAGTTGCATTGGCACTTGCCTGAACTGGAATCGAACCCGCGCCCTCGTACTCGAGAGGTTGGTTCTTTGCCCACTAGGCCACCACGACTTCATAACGTATGGACATGAATATAGCCCACATTTTTTTTATTTGGGTCCGTCCATGTCTAATATATAACACGTACAGAATAGAATATTATCAGTATTGGTACAACGAAGATGTCTGTTATGTATGAATCTCGTATGAACTAAGTGGGGCCAGGAGCTGCCCGATTAGGTGATTGACGCATTGTTGTTAGTTCATCATTAGTATCATATACAATTTTAAACTTACAGGAGCCGTTCTTAAGGAAGTAGGTTTATATCTAATAGTAGGAAGTATATGGGGTGTAATACACAAGGGAGAAACAAGTGTAATATCACAAGAAAATTATGGTTATGGGGTGCACCGTGCCCAGTACGACAGATCCGCCACTGAATGTAGATCTACTACAAATTGTACTAGATGGAACTATTCCTGTACCTACACGGATAAAAAAAGCCTTAACAGTCAAAATTTTAGACTAATATTTTTAGATATACTTCAGAACTTATAGAGACTACCGTACCTGTACAATGAGTTTAAAGCAGTAGTACCTATTTGTCGATATTCGATAACGAAATGCAAATTATTTGTATGGACAATTTTAGTTCCATACGTTCCACACTGGTACTCAGCTGAATCCGGTTTGACTGGAAGCCGACCCAACATAGTTGGGAAAAGGCTCGGGAGATGATAATGACAAGTGTAAAACAGTGGTTAAAGTTTTTGTAGTAAGGCCATAAATGTTTAGATTTACATATATTCACAGACTGGTTTCAATTGCCTCGTATGTTTCATTTTCAGTAGCCTCATTTATCTGAAGATTCTTCTCATCAAGTGAAGACGATCACGCTCAAGGCGGACTGACGATTACATTTTTTTAAATCCTAGGCTTTCCTACATTATAAACATAGGGATTGATGTGACATAATTAGAATCGAAAGTAAAATACATAAATTTAACATTATCAGATCTTTTAATGTATCAATATATTGGACATGCAAGCGTTTCAAGGTGTTGGTAGAAAGTCCAAGTTTAAACAATTGAAGATGTTAGATTGTCATGCGCAGTGGCTTTGTAGGGTTGGTAGACAATGTATGATAGACGCTTAGTTGAGTTCCTCGGGGAGGACGACGGCTGCCTCGGGCAGCACGGGGGTGCCGATGACGACGGGCTCCACGGGCACGGGCGCAGCCTCGACGACCTGGACGGGCTCAGCGGGGACGGGGGCGACCTCCACAACCTGCACGGGCTCAGGAGCGGATTCCACAACCTGGACAGGCGTAGGAATGATGGGCTCGGGGATGACGGCGGGGCCGACGGCGATGGGGCTAAGGTCAGAGGCCTGGTTGATGTTCAGGATGATCTGAACGAGGGGAGCACCAGCAGACACATCAGCGACGGCGGATCCATCGACGATGGACACAGGGGAGGGGACGATAGCGGGCTCCTCAGCAACAACACCACCGTCGGGGAGGGGGAAGTCGACGATTGCGGGTCCAACAGCGATGGGCTCGAATTCAGCTTCGACGAGAGCGGGTCCGATGGCGATGGGCTCGAAGGAGTCGATGATGGCGGGGCCGACGGCGATGGGCTCGTACTCAGGCGCGGGCACGGGTCCAGCAGGTGCAGGGGCCACGAGGCCGCGCTGTGTGGGCACAGCGACGGCCACGGCGATGACGGCAGCAACAGTCAGCAAGAATTTCATTTCTGGAGATGGAAAAAAAATACTGAAAACTGGCACTGGCAGTAACTATAAAAGAAGGATAGTTATCCTTACTTTATTCTCGAACAAATAACACATAGAAATAGAAAGTAAGCAATGGATTAAAGTATTGTTTTTACTTACTTATTATGCTGCTTGTTTATAGCTGCAAGATACAAAGTATCTATAGAGTTCTGACTAAAATTTCGGCGTTTTATACATGAGTGTTATCTTCAGGCAATATAATTATTATGATGATAAAGAAGGGAGTGTTACCGGATCATTGCAAGGGTTAGATACGTAGAGGTTATTTAGATTAATTTAAAGAGGAAGGCATGGCTGTAAAATAGAGAGAATGGAATGCTGAATGAGATGAATGGAAAGCTGGATGAAGGGTACCAGTACCTATAGCTTGTAGGCTTGCATGATGGACAGGATTTGTTATAGATGTTAAAGGTTTTTTTGAAATCTAAAATACATAATGTCTTGACATCCTTCTATGTTCTTCAAGTTTCGTTTGATCCACTTGCTCAATTTACCCATTGCTGCAAAATATCATTTGTTCTCTTTCTTTTAAACATAACCCTTCTCAACTTCTGACTTTCAAAGTTCAATCAGCACTTTGGCTAATAGATTTTCTTACTTTATTTTTTTATCAGTAATTTAATGTCAAAGTTTCGGTGTGAACATTATTTGACATAAAAATGGATTTTTATTACTATCCATTTTCCCTCAGTTTTACTCGCGTCCCTCGGGAACTACTGCCCATACCTGAAAAAAATGTAGCCTATGTTACGCGAGAATTATTAAGCTTTCCAATAGTGAAAGAATTTTTCAAATTGATTCAGTAGTTTTGGAGCCTACAAGGTACAAAGAAACAACTATATAAAAAATTAACAAAAGAAAGAAGTCAATTAGAATTGCCTCGCTTATAATCAAAATATTAGCTTATTGACAAGCAATACCTATACATAGTTTACAACCAATCAAAAAATTAACATCAATCATGACATTTTAAAATGATTGAAGTACATAGTAGACGGCTTCTGATCTAAGCATAAAAATACCTGACTTTTCACGTGTCATACTATCGTACATTCGCAATGAGCAACGTGCAAAATACGCGATAACTACCGCCAATCTATCCATGTAATAAATAATGTCTGAATTAACAGTACTTTTCCGGCAATAGCTTTGTCTATAATTTATGATCGTGAAGTTAAACTACGCACTGATTAAAATTATGACAAACGAACTTGTGAAATTAACTGCGTCATTAAAAAATGAAACTACAGCTGCTAATATGTAAATTGTACCACCCTTCACCCTTTAAGGCAATTTTAGCACTCTTATTATCCAAAAGTCCAACTCTGTGTATGAATATTTTTATATGATTTATATGACTACCTATATTACGTATTATATTACAGGTATTCGTCTTTACCATTCCATTTTTTTTGCTCATTTATGATTATAACTTAACCTTCCCTACCGAATCTCTCTATATTATCACTCTAAGGTTTGTTGTTAGAAAACCCAACTCTGGGTTGACCTCGCCTTTGTGCATTACCTCTATGTATTGTGTGTGTAAAAAAAAACATTAATAGTTAATACTACCTTGAGCTATCCTGATGATGAAGCCAAGAAAAGGTAGGTAGAACCTATCCTACTCCTCCCAGGACCTTTTTCTCCGACAAACACCTACGGGCTGGTCTTTCTTCGCCCACATAACTAATAACATTGATAAATGTAGTTAAGTTTTTTAAAGATTACGAAGATAATTAAACAATTAAAAGATAGCGTTCATTTATAATAATAAATGAACGCATAATTTATGGCTGCTTAATTAAAGCACTTAAAACATAAGTACCTACTTGATTGTTTACGAACAAGTCAATAATTCGATTACCTACCCTTTTAAGCCAGTGGAAACCTCAACAAAAATTACTCCTACCGAATCCTTCAGGTTTGATGAAACTTTCCCAAATCTGGGCTAGGATCGCCTTTGCTTGTGCTTATAAAATAAAACAAATGGACATCTCTCAAAGGTGCAAGTGTATAACCAAGTTCCACACTCCAGGCTGCTTTGTGAAAATTTTCACGAACAAAGCGATTTCGGTCCGAATAGAGATTCAAATCCAAGACCCCGAGACAGTCGCATTTTTCACCCCTGAGTCCTAGCTTACATCTCAGCTGTCGCAAGTGCGGCTGCTAAGCACGAGGTCTCGGGTTCGATTCCCGAGTCGGGCCGAAATCGCTTTGTGGGTTTTAGAAGACTTTCACAAAGCAGCCCGGAGCCTGGAAGCTGGTGATTGATACACCCGTGCATCAGAGAGCACGTAAATGTCGGTCCTGCGCCTGATCTCTCTCCGGTCGTGTCGGATTACCGTCCCATCGGGCTATGAGAGTTAAGGAATAGTGAGTGCACCTGTGTCTGCGCAAATGCTCGTGCACTATAATATGTCCTGCGTAGTTGGCTAATCTCCTTACATGAGAACAGCCGCCGTAGCCGATAATCGGCTAGGAGGACATCATCATCATCATCACATCTCCAAATACTGGAATATAGTTGGGGTCGTGCATAGGAGAGCACGTTTTGCTGTCGGTAAAAAGCTAATCACGTACACACAATCTAACATAAGACTAATCCGTTAAAACCTTTGAAGTTTGGCAATCAGTTATCATTAGCATTAGATAAAAATTCGTATAAAACGCCGTGGAATTAATCGAAAATCATAGTTTGTGTTCACAATACAACAAATAACAAGTGAGTAAAATAAAATAGTTTTAATAGAAATAGTTAAAATATTCATAAAAGTGTTAAAATTGGAAAATCTGTGAGAGTACGGAGAAAAACCATTTGCCATCAAACAAACAATTTTGGATCGACTTCGTCTATCATATCACATATTTTATCGTCTTATTTATTCCAGAAATGAAATTCCTGCTGTCTGTTGCTGCCGTCATCGCCGTGGCCGTCGCTGTGCCCACACAGCGCGGCCTCGTGGCCCCCGGACCCGCCGGCCCCGTGCCCGCGCCTGAGTTCGTGCCCATCGCCGTCGGGCCCGCCATCATCGACTCCTTCGAGCCCATCGCCGTAGGACCCGCCGTCGTCGACTCCTTCGAGCCAATCGCTGTCGGACCTGCCCTAGTCGACAACTTCGAGCCCATCGCCATTGGACCTGCCCTCGTTGACGCCATCGAAGGCATCTCTGTCGGCCCCGCTCTCGTCCCAGCTGAAGAATCCGTCATCGCCCCCTCCCCCGTGTCCGTCGTCGATGGAGCCGCCGTCGCCGAGGTTGCTTCCAGCGCTCCCCTCGTCCAGATCATCCTGAACATCAACCAGGCTGCCTCTGAGGCTAGCCCCAGCCCTATCGCCGTCGGACCCGCCGTCATCCCCGAGGAAATCCAGCCTACACCCGTCCAAGTTGTGGACTCCGCCCCTGAGCCCGTGCAGGTTGTTGAGCCCGCACCCGTCGCCCCTATTGCCGTGAACCCCATCGGTGTTGTTGCCCCCGAGCCCGTCCAGGTCATCGAGGCTGCCCCCGTGCCCGTGGAGCCCGTTGTCATCGGCACCCCCGTGCTCCCCGAAGCCGCCGTCGTCCTCCCCGAGGCCCTCAACTAAACATTTAAACAGCAAAATATCTACCCTAACATGTAATTAAGAATGCCATTTCAAATCTATAGCTACTGATGTTTTCAACAACTATGCTGTAAATCCATGTATTTTAATTTTACCAAAAAACTGAAGAAATAAATCAGATCTGAGTGAATTAATATATCTTGTTTAACTATATGTTTACCATACTAAATGATTTTAAATTCTGAGAAACATACTTTATTATGTACTCCTTTATGTAGCAACCCTGTAAACTGCCTTATGTACTTTCTTATACACTACCTCTAAACTCTAAACGTACGTGTACTCCCTTATGTACTTCTCCTTCATACTCCCTTCCACTTCCCATGTCCCTGAATTTAATAAATGTGAATTGTCATCCATAACGCCATCCTCCGAGCTTTTTTCCCAACTATGTTGGGGTCGGCTTATAGTCTAACCGGATGTAGCTGAATACCAGTGCTTTACAAGGAGCGACTGCCCTATCTGACCCCCTCAACCCGGGCTACCCAATACCCCTTAGTTAGACTGGTTTCAGACTTACTGGCTTCTGACTACCCGTAACGACTGCCAAGGATGTTCTGCCAAGGACTGCCGGGACCTACAGTTACATCCGAAACACAGTCATTGGTGTCTAAGATATACTTAGAAAGTACATACAAACTTACAAAAGTTGCATTGGCACTTGCCTGAACTGGAATCGAACCCGCGCCCTCGTACTCGAGAGGTTGGTTCTTTGCCCACTAGGCCACCACGACTTCATAACGTATGGACATGAATATAGCCCACATTTTTTTTATTTGGGTCCGTCCATGTCTAATATATAACACGTACAGAATAGAATATTATCAGTATTGGTACAACGAAGATGTCTGTTATGTATGAATCTCGTATGAACTAAGTGGGGCCAGGAGCTGCCCGATTAGGTGATTGACGCATTGTTGTTAGTTCATCATTAGTATCATATACAATTTTAAACTTACAGGAGCCGTTCTTAAGGAAGTAGGTTTATATCTAATAGTAGGAAGTATATGGGGTGTAATACACAAGGGAGAAACAAGTGTAATATCACAAGAAAATTATGGTTATGGGGTGCACCGTGCCCAGTACGACAGATCCGCCACTGAATGTAGATCTACTACAAATTGTACTAGATGGAACTATTCCTGTACCTACACGGATAAAAAAAGCCTTAACAGTCAAAATTTTAGACTAATATTTTTAGATATACTTCAGAACTTATAGAGACTACCGTACCTGTACAATGAGTTTAAAGCAGTAGTACCTATTTGTCGATATTCGATAACGAAATGCAAATTATTTGTATGGACAATTTTAGTTCCATACGTTCCACACTGGTACTCAGCTGAATCCGGTTTGACTGGAAGCCGACCCAACATAGTTGGGAAAAGGCTCGGGAGATGATAATGACATGAACGCTAGAGGTGCTGTTTTCACACTATGTAAGTTATACACTGACCTCTGTCTCCAGAAGAATTGGATTTCCGTAGCCTCGCTCACACGTGCTAGGAGAGACACCGGGGTGATTTTACCCGGTTAGAGTCCGGCACCCACTTCCGCCTCTCCGCAGGATTTCCCCTCTACAAAAGAAAAGTTTCACGTACACTTATGAGTTACCAACATCATTGTGAGGAGTCTCTCTAACAATTGATACCTAAAACTCTACTGAAAACTAAACTCCTAACGAAATAGTATTGCTAAAAAACATTTCGGCATGTTGCCGTAAGTTTTCTGTTAGTCGCCGACTGTTATATAAAAGCTATAATTTCTTTTTATAATTTCTTTTAAAACCAGAATTGACAGGAATTATCAGGTTAATAACGTAAATGTAATCCCACCCAAAACAAAAATGTGAAAGGCTGCCAAGTTCGATATATGGGAATGCTTCGCCTATAAAAGAAGTGAGATCTGAATAAGTACCAAGTTCCATACACATACCTCAGTTAAAAATAGTTACTTTTTAATGATGGTTCTTGGCAAGTTTTCACACACCTTGTTATAAACCTTCTAGACGCAATGAATCAAGTATATAATTTTCTATTAAAACTTACCAAGTAAACAAGTCAGTACGACCATTGGAAGTGGTCTAGGTTTTTGATGAGTGAGTCAGTCAGTCAGTCAGTGAGTGTATAGTAAGAATAGCGATTTTCTGACGTCAATATCTCAAGACCTACGATAGGTATATTAATGAAATTTTGTATTTTAGATAAGTGAGGGGGTCTCAACAGATACCAGAAATTTGATATGCGTAAATAAAATAGATTTTGAGTTATAGGGGGGGGTCGAATTTGGCCCGAAATGGTTCGTGTAATATAACCCACGGCCGGTGTGTCGCTTTTTTTGCTCGAACTTGGCGGACACACTGCCGTGTGTCTAGATTGTCAATAGAATTACAATTGTAATTTATTTATAACAAGTTTATTTATATCCATTCATTTCATGCCATTTATGTGGTAAAAATCTTCGTACATAATATCTGCTGCATATTTTGTGTCTGGCCACACTGAGTTGACAAAATAGCTGATAGCTTATAAAGGGCTGAGCCGATTATGATGGCAGGTGCCACAGAGAGATCACAAATAGCGAACAACCTTATATCAAAAAGCCTGTTTGGTTCTGTTGAAAGATCTGTTTGGTTTGGGTGCATTTCATCTTTATTAACCACGGTTTATAAATTGTAATTTCTGATAATGCAGTATCAGGAACAGTCCAGGAACCTCCATCTCCGCGGCGCCGCTGCCCTACTCCCACTTGGAGTCTTTACACACTAACACTTAAAAACCGACGTCGCTGCATCGTTCTGTATAACCGCGCTTATTGTACATTTTGCCGTGCCGATATATCTTCACCTGCATTAAAAAACAAACTTTTGAACACATTTTTTAAGACTATGAGTGAATGGTGCACCGTGGGTACCCGCACACTTCATTTTTAAAAGAAGTGATGATTCCATTCGAAGTTTTCAGTCGGTCTGATACTGCTAAATACCTGATCATTGTAATGTGCGTACTACACATTCACCTCCATACTGATTTATAAGCCCAAACAAAATCGATCGACTAAAAATGCAATACTTTGACCTCTTATAATCTCGGTGTTCGCAAGAAACATACTGATGTCTCAGTACTTACAAGGTAAAATAGATCCTGCTTACCGTTGCCGTTCTCTGGATATTTTTCTCTCCTAGGTCTAAAGAGCTCTAAAAGATCATGTAGCTACTGTAGCGGAGGGGGTACCTCCGACGCAATACTGCCGGTCCCTGCCTGGTTTTCTAATAAATTAAACCCTTCTTGGACTTTTAGCTTAGAGTTTATTTCTTTTTTCCTCAGATCGGTCGATAGCAGACTGAGAAGCTCTAAAACTTTCTCTTTGAAAGCTCTGTATAATTTCTATCTGAGCCAATAATCACCAGTACTATTTCTAAAACCTCTTCAGTATTCTAACCATACTTTCAGAACTTCTCTTTCTTTTTAAAGGTTAAATTGAAACAGAAAGTATTATAACAGCATTTATTACAAATTCAACAAGAAGCAAAAATGTACATATCGTTATAACATTGCAAAGGTGTTGTTACCACTTCTTAGAAAGTAGTGTACTGCTGAAGTGTGCTCAGCGCTTAGTTGAGTTCCTCAGGGAGGATGACGGCACCCTCGGGGATGATGGGGGTCTCAACGATGACGGGCTCCACGGGAACGGGGGCGACCTCCACAACGTCGACGGGCTCAACGGGAACGTCGACTACATCGACGACATCGACGGGGGTAGGCACTATGGCGGGGCCGACGGGGGTGTTAGCGTTCTTGATGTTCACGATGATCTGGACCAAGGGAGCGGGAGCACCAGCGGGGATCTCACCGATAACAACAGGGGAGGGAACAATGGGGTTGGAGACAGCACCACCGTCGGGCTGGGGAGCGATGATGACGGGGGAGATGTCTACGGGCTCGGGCTTGATCACAGGCTCAGGGATTATGACGGGTCCGACGTCGATGGGGTTGACAGCGCTGATGATGTCGAAGAGCTGCTGTTCCAGAAGGGCAGCGGTGGCGGGGTCGGTGTTGGGGCTGTTGATGGCGGCGATGATGGCCTCCAGCTGAGCGAGCTCAGCGTTCACGGGCTTGGTCACCGGGCCGGCGACGGCGAGGGCCACGAGGGCAGCGAAGGCAATGATGAATTTCATTTTTGTCTGAAATTTATGAACAAAAATTAAATATTATTGAAACTTCAATTAGAAAATGATTTTTTTTAACTTTCTGAATAAGTATTAAACAAATTGGTACTATTGATTTTAAATGTTATGGTGTTTTCTTACCTTTGTTGATTGCGTTGATCAAGGAAGATGTTATTTGAATTATGCTTCTTCTTTTTATACTACAGGTTTTATACTAAACTTTTTATCATTTTATCTGAGTCATAATTGCATTTATGGTACAAATAAATTGATATCAACTTACTTCAGTAATACCTATGCTATTTATATTATAGCCAATGACTTACTAAATCTTGCGTCAATGAAAATATTATTTTACGTAATAGCGCCGAAATTTATTTTTTTCGTTAATAACAAGGCGCATATTGACATAATAAGTACAAATAGTTATTCACCACCCTTCTGAAAATTACTAATTTCCAATAAAAAAATAACACAGGCGTCTGAGTGACCTGCTATGAAGGGCTTTAGACCACTTTAGACTTTACCTCTAGAATGACACTGTGACACTAACTGTCACTGCACTTCACAATGCACAAGCACAAAGGGTCATTTATGTTTGATGAAATATGACATCCCACAAAATAAAAAAGAGGTCTTAATGTAGTGTGGAATAATGTAAAAAGGGCATGGTGTGGTAAATATAGAGGTCAGTGGGCATGGTGAACCTTGACTTTCAAGAGTTTTTGAGAGACCCTATGCACCTATGTATTTATTATTAATTTATCTGGCTACATTATGTGCAGTATGTATTGCATCATTTTGGTTAAAATACCATAACTTCTGAGGTTTTTTCATTTGTTTTTAATCATCGGGAAATTATTCACTGTGTACCTGTACACCCCGTGGTACTCAGTGAACCAGGGCTTTTAAACAGTGAACCGTGGGTGTAAAAAATGAAATATGATCTAGGTATGTCTATTACTTTGTTTTTAAATCACTGGTTCATTGTTGACTTTCTCAAAATGGTTCAATCTGCACGACCCCATACACAAAAATTTTGATTATTTTTAACCGAATGGCCAAACACAAACTGTACCTACTAACATAAACTATACTAAGTAAACGTCCAAAACAACCTTATTTTTAATACAATTTTCATTTAGGAACCATAAACGTAATGTTTTGCCAATTTTCTCTAGAAAAACACAAAACAAACCCGCTAGGTAAGTCGTTTTCAGAGGCCTCAGAGATCCCAAAAGACGCTTACTTGCAAAAAAACCACGGGTCGTTTCTGAATTATTTGCACGCTTCTCTGATGACCACCTACCTTGATGCCCCCTTTAACTGTCAAGAAGAGAATGGGATATGATATGGTATACAGTCATGAAATGGTAGATAGTTAGGTTGGTAGCCTACTCTACTATAAAAAGTTAAGCTTTTAATCTACTTTTGGTATCGACTCAAAAAACAAAAAAGTCCCTCAAGAAATTCATATTATTTTATTAATAAGATGATTCCAGATAAGTCAAAATTAGGTAAGTAAGTAAATATATCCAACCTGCTTCGAATGCAATAAATTGATAGCTGTGATAATGCCCCCGTTACGTTTCGTTCCTTAAGCTGGCTTCATGATAATAGTCACATGATATAATAATAATTATAGGTACTTAATATTTTTAGTTTTCTGTTCACATGACAAATATATAAATAATTAGACAATAATAGACGTGTTTAATCAGGATTAGCAGATAGATTAGCTGGATTATGGAACATCCGGACCGTTGCATTACTATCTTTATCAGAGTATATATGTTAAAGGATCGCCGTAATCTTGTCTGTCTAATTTTCAACTTCTCCTGAACCTGGGTAAATAGGTAACTGGCTAATTCAAAATAATAACATCATAATAATGACTTATCATCATCATCATCCTCCTTGGTCAAATTGGGTAAGTTCTTCTAAGACTTCATCAGCATAATCTTCCATAATCTTGTGACCAGGGGTGCGATTCTCCTAATTTTACTTAAGCGACATACGATTCACGTTCGACTCGATTCGATTGAGATCCAATCCCGACTCGATTACGATTGAAGCGTATGTGGCATTCCGCTATTGTTTCTTTGAAATAAACGTTTTTATCCTTTTCTGTCATTCAATAATGAATCATTCTGTCTGCAAATGATTTACGATTGCAAAATGATTGTACAACAAACTACCGTATGGACCAAAATCACCAAAATAGCAGACCAATCGCACACAAATCAAATGTCAATCGAATACGATTGGTCTTTTATTAGTAGCAGAATGCCCGATATGGTTAAAACTGCTATTGCGATCATATTGCGATTCGATTTCTATTCGATTTTGACATGATTAACTTAGGAGAATCGGGCCCCAGTTGATTAGTTTAACTTAAAATGATTCAGGGGCATTAAATAGCTGCTCTCAAAATTATTAATTCAGTAGGTACCTATCCTTCGGGACTGTGAACAATACTCGATAGAGTTTTCGCAGCTCTAGTACACGAAGGGCTCAAGAATTAACATATTATTATGGATGTATACGCTTAAGAAACATATAGGTGGATTATATACCTATAATTTAATGACTGCTCATCTGTCAAAGGATCTCTGTCTCGATATCGATTTCTCTTCAATATTTTTCCTTTTAAAAAGCAAGATTTCGAAGTGCTGCAGGCCTGCATGATTGCTTTAAGACTTTGATATCAACAAAAGGGTTAGAGAAGGAGTACTCATAGTAACCAATGCATAAGAGGAGCCTTTAGCTGGATATTGCTCGGACCCTTCCACTGCATAAGAGGAATGAGTAAATTATTTCTCGAATAGTGATGATGTGCGTGAATTTCGTTGATGGCCGCTCTATTACCAGTTGTCATTCTCACGGTCGAACGAAGTAATTAAGTAGTTGTAACTTCCTCTCACGCATAATATCGTGCATAATTCAAGTAAATAATTCGATTCGACCTATCTATTTGAGAAATATGTAGAAAATTATACATCACTTTATCGCGTCAAGTTATCTTTAAGAACGCTGGGGCCGACATTTTCTAACTTACCGACCCTGAGAAGATGCTGAAACAAACCCAATGGTCGTAGTCTCTTCTTTCTACAACATTTCCTTTTTACTGGTAGCCAGCTATTTTCTCTAAAAAGCCGATTATAATTTCAAGTCAATCCCAAAAAAGACAGGAAGTTTCTATACCTAATTAGCTAGCGAAAACCTACGTCACGTCCGTTGGCTTAACAATGCAGGCACAATAGGGAAGCATGTTTAAGCTTCAAGATAGATAAAATGGCTTTGTATTGATGCACGCAGTAAAGATTATCGGCCGATAAGAACGCGAAGTAAAGTAATCGCATCCGGTCATCAGAGTCAAAGCCGTCACATGAAGCGAACGAGTGCTCATTCATACATATTTACGCTTCTTTTTATACATAAACAATAGTCAGTTTCATTTTTTAACTTGTCATTTCTGAATAATGAATAATTTTCTGAAGATGTGTCTTCATGGCGGGACTTAATGAACTCGCTTACAAAAGGAAATTCCAGGGTTTGTACCTACTTAAGTGTTCTTTTGAAGGAAACTATCTATTTATTTAAGCATCTTTATTGTGGAATCATTAGTATATTTTACAGCTTTACTGTGTGTTTCTAGATATATATTTCGAAGTGACTGCTAACCTTAAAAAACTAGCTTCCACCAGCTTACCGTGGGAGCAACTCCGCGGAAAAAGTAGCTTAAAACTCCTCGATAAATGGGCCGTCTAACACTGAAATATATATTTTTTTAATAGGAGTAAGTAGGTAGTTTTAAATAGGAGTAAGTTCCTGAGATTAGAGCGTCAAACAAACTCTTCAGCTCTATAATACTAGGCTCCATTAAAATATTGACATTCTGCTATGTAGTTACAGGTTAGAGGTGTAGAACTAGTTATCAATGTAAGAATTAACCTGTTGACCTGTGGTAAGCACAGTACTGCAATGACGCATTTCTTCATCATCTTGCCACAGATATTTATACTAATGTTATAAAGATGAAAACTTTGTTTGTTTTTTGTAACGGATAAACTCAGAAACTACCGCACCGATTTTAAAAATTTAAAGCTATATTGTCCCTGAGTTACATAGACTATATTTTATCCCGGTACGGGCACGGGACGCGGGTGAAACTACGGGAAAACGGCTAGTGTAATATAAAAATATTGTTACTAGATATGTATCTTGCTCGTAGTCTTATTAGATAGGTACCTAATGTTCAAACATATTATTATATCTAGGTACTCCTGTAGAAAGATCATGCAAAATAGACAATACAATGGGTAGATAGAAAGAAGCCAGTTATTATCTCTTTATTAAATAGAAGATTGTCTTTATTTTTCTTCTAAAAAGAATATTTAATTGCATGTTTTTTTATACAAAAGTAGGTAAAAATACTACATAGAAAGTAATTAAGTAAAGATTTGACTGGCATTGCTGAATTAATTTTGTTGAAAAAAAAAAATTATTATGTAGTCAGTCCCTGCCGTATCATTAGTCGAAAACTCGTTGGATGAAACACTTATTGTGATAGATTGTCAGACGTAGGTCCCTACCTACGTCAAAAGTGCTTTAAAAATTCATCAGTTTATAGGGCCACACGAAAGTAAAAGTCAACAGTGCCCTTAATATTTTAGCCCACTTTTAAGTAACGGTAATTCTCACCTTCGCTTTAATAAATTACGAAGATAGCTAAGAACTATGCTGTTCAGAATATGAAGGCCTGTACCTATACTTCATCTGTCTAGCCTTTTGTCAATTTTGGGGTCGCCTTCGAGTAAGACTTGATTGCTTATATAATTTTTACATTTTTCGAGACAGCATCATCTATTTTTTTTCTTTTCGTTTATCTATTCATTTTCGTTCCTAAAATAAATATCTAGATGAATTAGAGCGGTCCCCCGACACGTCAAAATTTAGTTTACGTAGTGTTAAAAGTTATTTTTTGCTTTTTATAGGGTTTAGCGTTTTTAACCTTTTGTCATAATTATTGCGTACTTTTTTGGGTCGGGGGTTTTTTTAAATTTATAATTTAATTTTATTTCATGCTTTTTAAAGGAGCTCCTTAATTTTTCCTTCTTTCATTTAATTTATTTTATCTTAAGATGGGGTCGCTATATGCGATCTCGGCCAAAGGAAGCTGTTTAACAATCCTCGTGACAAACTGGCTCTGGGAGAATTGCACAGATTGAGAAACATTTGGACATTCTAGATTTTCAGCAAAAATATAAATCGGTTTATCCGTTTCATTCCGGCATTTCAGGGTTTCATCCGCCACATCCCATTTCCAGCATCAGGTTCTCGTCAATCAGAAACATGAAGAGAACTTGTCAAGACAAATTCAACGAGCCCAAACTCGATGGGTTTACTAAAAGGCAGTTCAGGGTTACGTCTCCTATACCTTCGTGCCCTAACAGCAGACCAGCTCAGTGGTTCCAAAAGACATTAGTGTTTCAAATTTCAGATCCTACATATACTTGCAAGTAAACTGATCGTGTAACATTCCTATCACATCTAGCAAACGAGCTGATGACCTTGAAGACCTGAACCGATTTCCACCAAACATAGCTAAGAACACTCCCGACTGACATACCTTTTAAACAAAAAAACCGCATTACAATCGGATCATCCGTTTGGGAGCTACGATGCCACATACACACACACACACACACACACACACACAGACATGTCAAACTTATAACACCCCGTCGTTTTTGCGTCGGGGGTTAAAAATTGTCGACGGGTCAACTTAAGATGTGATGTAAGTGACCCTTGAATTTTTAAAGTGTTTAAAGAAGTATCTAAGTATGTATAGTATAACCACTTTTGCTGTTTTGCTAGAGGCACTTAGGTAGGTACCTACTTACCTACTAATGGTAGATATTATCAATGCGAAACCTTGAACGTCCATAGATGTTTGTTCCTCTTTTACACGAAACTACCGAATGAATTTTGATGAAACTCGGCAGTAGGTAATAAAGCTTATATTATAATAACATGTCGAGGGGAAAGAACTTCCGTCTTCTTACCGAGCGAGCTGTAGGTTTTAATCACATAACAAGCCCTACTGTCAGAGTTTTCTCAAATCCGCCTGAAGGCATTAGGGGACACCGTCTTTACGTGCCCTCCCAGGCACGGAATTTCCCCAGGACACGGTCAAAACTGCTAACACACTTCAAACCAAAATGTTTACAATGCTGTCCAAACAATACATCGACATTGCGAACTCAAATCGCACCTGCAAATCTAAATATTTAGCGGAGTTTATCTTTTTAAGTACCTACAGACTTACGCCTTTAATTCACTAATCAATCATTTAATAGCACGTATCAGGGCGTAGTACGAACATTCGTGCCGATAATTGGATGTATATTAGTAGTCAAATCATGCGGGTACGGCCCACAGCTAACATTCCGTTGTAAGTCAACTAGGCACGCATTCTCCCGAATTAAGCATAACATACATACCATACATGATATTTAAACTGTACCACCTACTTATAACAGGTTTTTAAATCGATAGAAATCGCCGGCCGAATCGATTTTAGTGGTCGAATATATTTTCTACCTAAATAGCTAAGAGAAACGATAATACTTGAACCAATTCTTCATGTCTAGTTTTACTTTTTTGGCGCCTAATTTAAAAACAATTGACTACCTCGACAACCATAATAGTAATACGATATTATGTTCAACATTGCAAAGAACAGAGCATATCATTCAACAATAAAATAAACCATTAAATTCTCAATACATTTATTGACAATATGCAATATAATAATGGTCCATTTCATGGATTTTACGATTTTATTACGTTTTAATTGCACTAATATGAAATATCAACTTAATAAATATAATTGGATATGAAATTATAAAATGGTACAACAAATTCTTATGTTGTAATAGTTTTTATTAGCTTTGGTGTGATGCAATTTGTTTACATTATATTTGAGCTTTGCACAAACTATAAATAGGAAATAATTTATTAAAATCATAATTACTTTTTATAAAAAGGGTACATTAAGAACTTTAACACTCATAACTTAACTTATAAATTGTTTCTTCATAACCATAATTTACCCTTCACATACCATTTAAATATAGTCATATAATAAATTCAAATCCTCACATTTCATAATTACATTGTGTATTCAAAATGCATGATAAATGACTGCCATACCAACAATGTCATGTACAAGATATATTATTGATTCAGTGTGCAAATACACTGTTCAAAGTGCAAATAGCTTCCTGAAGCTGATGTATGTTATCAGGTGAATAGGTCACAATAATATAAACATATCTAATTAGCACTTAACAGCAGTATGTTTCACAAACATATCACCAGCAAACTAGATAGATAACAGTCTCAATTTCTAATAAATCTACAAATAATAAATTTAAAAACCGACAACACTTAATAGCTCCTGCACCAAGTCACACAAAATTAACCTAATTTAACAAAACAACTTCAAACTTTCCTTGCATAAAAACGTCTTCTTAGTTCATCAATGTCAATGAGGTAGTACGTGCCGGGGAACAGTATGTCTATTGATCCCGATGGCTGATAAGGAGCTGTGTGGTAGTTCATAGTTCTAATGTCCATGATGTCTGAGAACTTGCTAGGCTCCACACTCTGCCTTTCATTTAATAAAGAAACTGTTTCATTCAATGAACTCAACAGTTTTGCCAGTTTTGAACCAACACTCATGTCATTGCAAATGTTTATAGAATACATAGTTGAGGCCAGACCTGAACCATACGAAAATAGTGCAAACTTCTTCCCAATCAGCTGCTCAGGAGATTTACTGATGAGATATGAAGCAAGGCCTCCATACAATGACGGTGTGTACATATTTCCTACATTCTTGGCTATATACAGTGATGGCTTGGTCTTCTCTTCGAACAGAGCCTCGCTGTATGTCATGAAAGCTTTTTCTACATCTCTATCGAAGTACGTTTCCTCCAATTTGTGGGAACTGAAGTTTGATAAACCTGGAAACTGTTTTTCTCTTTGTTCTGGTGATGCATTGAGGAAATCATTGAAACACACTCTAGCTAGAGACTTCTGTACTAGTTTACTGTATGGACAGTGGAACAACATACCATCTAAGCTCAATAAGCCTTTGAAGTCAGGATCTATCTTCCTCATCTTCTTACAATACAAATTGTAACAATTATCTAAAGCACTGAGGTAGCATTTGATGGAGAGCTTCCCATCAACAAATGGGAACTCTGATGCCAAGTCTGGCTTGTAGAAGTCATAAGCATGAGTCATGTATGAAGCACGGACACCACAGTCTAGTACCAGGGGAGCATTAGGCCCTATGAGCATGGCCACAGCTCCTGCCCCACCTGTGGGCCTTGCTGGGCCTTTGCCATATACTGCAATGTCTCCTGCCACCACTATCGCCTTTCTGCCATCCCAGGAAGATGACTCCACCCAGTTCACAGCATTAAACAGAGCTGCAGTACCTCCATAGCAAGCATTGGTTGTGTCAATACCTTCAATGTCAGTTGCACCTTCCTCAGCAAACAAGGTCATGAGGTAGGTCTTCACACTCTTACTTTTATCAATGATTGTCTCAGTACCAACCTCTAGCCGGCCAATGTCATGAAGATTAATGCTGTTTTTCTCAATCAGTCTGTGCAGAGCTGTCATACAAATAGAGTTTATGTCTTCTCTGTCAGAGCAAAAGCCCATTTTGAGCTGTCCGAGGCCAACAGTGTACTTGCCGGTGGAGGCGCCGTCAAATTTTTCCAGTTCCGTTTGGTCTACGTATTGTGAAGGGAAGTATAACTCCATGGCGAGTATGCCAACGTTTTCAACTCTTCCGCCCATGTTTGAGGTAACTTTCACGCTCGAGATTAATGTGTGTTCGTTAACCGTTATTTGTCGGGACGTGTTAACCGAGCGATGTAACCGACGCAAACTGATGGCCGCGGGTCTGCGGCCGCCGCGTCTCGGTGCCGACGTCAGCACCCAGCCTCACGTTACCGGCACGAACACACCATTGACCTAATACCAATAACCAGCTTTCTTTCGTTCTTACGCGAACGTACGATAAAAGTATTTACGTCGCGCACCACCGATAACTTCTCGTTTGTAGCTCGCAATGTCACGATCAACCGTTTTGTGTTTACCTTAAATTTGCATAAATCTTATGTTTCTTTATTAATAAAATAATCAATCCATGCATTTCCCGAATTTCAGATTTATAATTTGTATTTGACAGCGGCAAGAACAATCCCACCGGTGGTGACGTACGTCAAAATAGATTATGTCATAACTGAAGCGTTCGGGAATTTCTAAAATTCAAAAGAATAATTTCGACCTATTTTTTTAAACATATTTTTCTGTAACTACAAACTTTCACTAACATAACGGTACCCAAGAACTTGACTGAGCGACATACCAAAGAAAACGAGTTTTGGAATACCTAATAGCGATATAATCTGAGAAGACTTTGCCCTATCAAAATAGGGCTAGAGCATCGACCCGAAATTGGGCCATTGACCATCTGTGCCTATATTTTCACTTATTTTATCTACTTGAGCTTGTAAAATGTTGATAATTACAACCTCATATCGAGAAGACGTTAAAGGTTAGCTATTTATGTTCCCAAAAAATCTGCTACATGTTTAAAAACATCTTCATGCAATGCGCTAGTTTGACAATGGTCTTCTAAGAGTTTGTAGAAATGAAATACTGAGTATAATAATAATGAGTAGGTACTGAGTATAATAATTGCGAGGTATAAAATATTAATTTGCATTCCTCAGTAATTAATACTTTTGGTTAAATTATTCAGACCTATATTATACCTGGCCGCTTGACCTGCGCGGGTGTTATGACCTACTCAACGAACACTAAGGTCGGTTGCTAACATTGTTATGTATGTAGGGACATGAAAAACGATATCGAAGTTTAATTAACTTCCATCAATACGGAAGTTAATTAATATACTTCCCAACCGATACCGGACACTTCAACCTAGATATGAATCCAACCAAACATAAATAATTGTGCCAAATGTTTGTAAATCTCACTATCTGTAGAGGTTTTATATCTTCAAGTACGTACAAAGTTTATATTCCAAACTATATAGTAAAGTTTCATGACCTTTTGCTACTCAATTTATTTATCAAGTTTATTGACTTTGTTTTGCAAATATTGGCTAGTTCAAAATCCAAAGGTGTGGGTCTATCTTGTATTTTTTGTTCATTGTACTTACCTACACCATTTGAACAGGATGTAGGTACGGGCTTGAGGTGACCTTATCCATTCTGGGATACCTACCCTACAAGACTTATATTAGTATTAGAATCTGAAGTTTATTACTGTTTATGTTATTATAATCAACCTGAAAACTACCTTCTACCCTTGGCTATCCTTGGTTTGCAGTTTTACCTTATTTTATTCACCAGCTGGATGATTACGATAGCCATAGCACTCACCATCGCGGGTCGGGTTGAAAAATTAGATTGCAAGTTATACACGTACCTATGGACAACACTGTAAAACCAACCATAACATAATAACATGTAATTGTTATATTAGTTGTAAGATTTTATAATGTAACTGTTTGCTGTTCCTTAAAATAATAAAATAAAATGTCGGGAAATTAGCACCTGCGACATAGTTCAAACTTCGAAAGAGTTACCGCGACCCTAGTAGACAAAGAGCTCCAGAAGAAACCCAGAACCAAGACTGGTCTTGCTCAGTAAAAGTCTAACATCCTCCCACTGCACCCAAAGCTTGAGGAGTAATTTATACAGGATAAAAAGAATATTTCAGCATCTTATCTTACTCATTTATTTGTATTCTTATAGGTACTTAACTAGATACTTAGTTACAACGATATTTCTTACAAACTAGCTCTTGTTCAGCATGGTGTACACAACGGCTTCAGACATGGCACTATCGCTATCAGTCTTGGATTTCACAACAACATCGGCCGACGGCTTTCTTATGAGTTTGTAGAATTTCACACCTGGAAAAGGAGTACTAAAGTTGTGAGGCAGGTAGCTGGCTCACTATATTGCTTTCTTAGTAATTTGAAGTTCTTTATTGAAATAATGTAAAGATCTGTTCATATTCATTACAAGGCTCTTGAGAACGGAAAGAACCATCACATGATATTGTACCTACTGCATTAGGTACTTATTAAAAAAAAAACGCCACGCTAATATATGAATACTTAATAAAATAAAAGAGTAGTCTTTATCTAGTAATGTATGTTATCGTCCAGAATTCGTAATATCAGATTGCAAGACTAGTCTTGAATTTCTGCATTCAACCAATGAAAGGGCTCCAAATACATTTTAAAACATATGCTTAGTCATCGTTCTAGAATGCTGAATTTTGTAAGTTTTGTAGGTTCCATGGTTTGCCTAAATGAACAAAATACTAACCTGATGGATTAATCCTAACTTCAAAATCTTCTTCGCTATTCCAATGACGGACTCCTTCGTCTTTGTACAAATCCTGAAAAATATTGGAAATACCGATTTAATCTGTAAGTATAATAAGTCATCCACAGCAGTCAGGTGATCGCAGTAATGAAACATTACATAATTATCGTGAATCGATTAGATAAATACCTACATTATTTGATAAAATACCTACTCGTCATATAAAATTACTAAACGTTTTGTTAATCAATATTTGAAACTAGCTTCCATCAGGGCCCCGATTCTCCTAAGTTAATAATGTCAAAATCGAATAGAAATCGAATTGCAATATGATCGTAATAGCAGTTTTAACCATATTGGGCATTCTGCTACTAATAAAAGACCAATCGTATTCGATTGACATTTGATTGGTGTGCGATTGGTCTGCTATTTTGATGATTTTGGTCTATACGGTAGTTTGCTGTACAATCATTTTGCAATCGTAAATCATTTGCAGACAAAATGATTCATTATTGAATGACAGAAAAGGATAAAAAGGCTTATTTCAAAGAAAAAATAGCGGAATGCCACATACGCTTCAATTGTAATCGAGTCGGGATTGGATCTCAGTCGAATCGAGTCGAACGTCAATCGAAGGTCATCATCATCATCATCATCTCAGCCATAGGACGTCCACTGCTGAACATAGGCCTCCCCCTTTGATCTCCACAGATACCTGTTGGAAGCGACCTGCAATCGAAGGTCGCTTAAGTAAAATTAGGAGAATCGTCATCGGCCGTTGTTACGGGTAGTTAGATACCAGAGAATCTTATATCTTATAAACCTACCTTTTATCGGGTAGGTAGGTGGACGTCTGACAGGCTGTCGTTCCATATAAAACATTTAGAAGAGAATATGACCCCAGCTAGGGTCTCTCAGGTAGGGTATCTCAGGATATGTCCTAAGACCTTAAGATTTTTGGTCTCTCCTCTGGATTGCGACCGGACATCTTAGGATTTTTTAATGGATCTATTCTAATCTTTGGACTTTTTATTATGCCCTATCAAACCACTCTTTTTTTAACGACGTCAAAAATCATCAAATGACCCCTCCCGCTGTGGGTTAGCAGCGGTGAGGGATTGTCAGACTCTTACTGACTAAAAACCATCGAGTTCCGTCGTAGGCCTTTTATGTACCAGGGCCGCGGTAACTCTTTCGAACAATCCCGCAGCCCCGGCAGATCTTGGTCCTGTTGGGCCCACCATGTCCCCCTAACCGCAACATATTTAGAAAAAAGCTAGGCAAATCAGACTTACATGAACTTCATATAATCCATCTTGCACGTTCATCTCGCTACTGGTAAAGTTGGCAGCATAAGGAATGCCGTCGTCCCTCTGGCTGACGAAGGCGAGTGCCAGCGCGTCTCCCTGCAGCTCGCGCCGCCATACCTCCAGGCGAGACCGCTGCACAAGGTGCAAGGATTCATTACGAAAGATAGGATGAAAGACGGCCTGTACCCAATAGTGCAAGTACTGAATCTGCAACTTTGGGCTTAACACAATATATAAGAGGAAATAATATTGTTGCCAGTTTCTCTAGAGAATAAAGAAAGTAAATTGTTAAAGAAGATCTCTCAGAAAAGAAAACCGGATCAAAAGGGTTCTAAGTGTTTTCTACAAAAACACATATAGAAGAATTGCCTGTATGTATTTCAGATAGTCCTCTACAACCACTCATGTTATTTTTCTTCTCAGCGAATCGCACAATAAATTATACTTTCAAAGAAATTGTGTTCTATTTATTTACTACCTAAAAAACCCTAAATAGGTACTCACTGCCCCCCTCTCCGTCTTCTTCCAAACCCTCAACCCCTGCTTCCCCAGAGGATCCTGGTTAACAGCTATAATGTCCTTGTTGAGTAGGATCTCCTTGAACTCCGGTCTGATGGTGGCGAGGTCCACGCTCATGAGGAGAGGGGCCGCCAGGATCGACCATACTGCCATCTGCACGCGAGCCTGGTCTATTGTCAGACCGAAGTTACCGATTAGCAACTGTTGAACAAATTAATATATTATTGATTACTTTGGGTATATTATAACGGTATCTGGAGACGGTGTTTATACAATGCTGCATTTAATGACTAGACTGTGGGTTTTGGGTTGAATGAATAATAGTGTCGCCCAGACCAAGACCTAAATCGAAGTAACTATTGAGGTAATCTGAGCCTCAATTCAGCACCCCTTTCTTTTGGACACTGAGTTCTTATTTAAAATATCAGCAGGATCAAGTCAAATTTATTATTTAGCCTTCGAAGCTGCAAATAAATTAATTATTTTGGGGAATCCTAACAATATCCTGACTGATCCTGAAGCTATTGCCAAAATTGCAGCAACAAAACAGCCTTGACAAACTGACGAATAATATTGTGGTCCTATTATATTTTATTTTATCTTTAGGCTAGGATGTATAACCCATAATCACGACAGATTTTATTGCGAAAGCTGATTTGATTTATACAATTTTAGGTATTACTGTTCAAAAGTTTAAACTTTCATACCATGTCGGGGTCATTCCAGTGGCCCGGTCCTGCGTGTTTGGCCAGCCTGTCCTGGTTGTCTCCGAACCAGTTCATGATCTTGGTCATGGAGGCCCAGGAGTCCTCGATGTCATCCCAATTGCGCCACATGTTACAATGTTGAGCTATAGACGCGTAGTCTGGCTGAAAATGTGAAAAAATGTTTTGAAAATCTTCTACTCCAACTTACGTTTGTAGGGGAAATGACAATGCGAGAGTGTTCGAAAGAGTTGCCGCGGCTACGGCATACAATTTAGTATGTGGGTTTTAGTCAGTAGAAATCTAATACTCGAGAGATCTTTTGAGTTTTTCCCACATCAAAGGGGGAATCGTCATTATAAAATAAAAAAATAATAAAAAACAACAACAGCCCTTTGTGATTGAGACTGTCGACAATAACCAAGTGCAATTTAATATAATGAAGGTTCATGAGGAAAATATTCCTCACGTGACCATATAAAGGTCATTGCCATGTTTTCGTAACTGCTGACATTGTCTGATCAATTATCATTACACACCGTGGCAGCCATGGTAAGGAAAATCCGTATCGAAAAAAGATAAAAAGGATACATCCGTTCGAGAGAGGATAAGACTGCAGGACATTTAAACCATATACTAGCTTATTTTTTAAAGATCACTTAAAAAAATACTTGTAATATATCCAAAAATAAAATAACCATGAAAGAACATGTCTTTATACTTACAAGCATTTTAGCGTCTTCCTGATATGCTGGCCAGCTGCACGAGTAAAGTATGGAGCGACCAGTATCATTCAACATCTGACCAAACGCCGGATACCCTGAAACATGGATATCAATATTCTTGGTGAGTATCCTTTTGAGCTAAATTCTGGCCAAAGGACAATTTCTCTTTCAAAGCAACAAACTTTAACAAAATAAATAATACTAAGAAGGGATCTATGCCCTATAAAAAGGCTGGATAAAGAAGATAATGGAATTTTGAGTTCAAATCGTCGGGGCAAAGGACAGCGCCAAATTCGAAAAAAACGGTTGATTTTTGAACTTTGCACGAATTCTAATGATTCATCAGATAGTCACCAGCATACGTTAGTTCACTATGAAGTAGTAGGTACTTGCGTTCTATTCATATATAGTTTGGGGGACCTTAGTTAAAAAGTGCTTTTCAATGTCTTCAATTCGAAATACCTACCAGCGTCCATATTCTCAGGTTGTATATAGCATCCATCAAGCTTGAGGTAGTCGATCTCCCACTCCACGAAGGTCTCAATGTCCAGCCGCTCATTGCCCAGCACTCCAGGGTAACCAGCACATGTCAGGTTTCCGTAGTCCTCGTACATGCCGAATTTCAAGCCTTTGCTATGGATCTGAAATAGAAGTCGTGAAGATAAATAGAGTTTAGAGGAATGTGAAAAAGTGAATACAACAACGAGTTGGAGAAAAATAAATAATAGTTTAAAAAAACTAAAAAACACGCTTTTTATAGAAAACCGAACTAAAAAATAGAAAATAAATTTTAATGAATTTAAATTAAGAAAATAGTGTTAAAAATTTCAATGAATATAAATTAATAATAATGTGAATAAAAAAAAAATATTTTATTAAAAAAAAGCGTGGGGTGCATGATGTCAATAGTTATAAATATTTTATTGACAGATATGAGTAGAGTGATTTTCATTTCGATAAATCTTAAAAAGCACCCCACGCTTTTTTTTATAATAACACATTAAGTAGTGGGGAATAATGTTATGCCGTGCGAAGCCGGGGCGGGTCGCTAGTGGTTGTTATATAAAATACTAACATAATCAGCTAAAGCCTTCATTCCACTAGGGAACCGTTCCTTATCTGGTACCATGCGGCCGTCAGGACCTCGTTTCTTCTCCAGCCAGCAGTCATCGATGCCCAGGTACTCGTAGCCAGCGTCCAGGTAGCCCTCACTCACCATGATGTCTGCTGTTCTCTTGATGAGGTCCTCACTGAAATGAGGAAGAAGGTTTTTTGGAATCTGGACTATTGAAATGGGAGTTTGGGTGTTATACGATCTGTTACTATGTATTTTCCTACAAGTGCAGGATAAGAGCAGCCTATGTCCCTCCTCTGGTCCTAGGCCAATTAAAATAGGTTCAGTATTTTTGAAAACCCGACAGATAAAGAGCAGAGTTACTTTCCCATTCATCATATTAGCAAGGAGGAATGTCAACTCATTTAAATTGATCATTAAAATGGCATAAACCGTAGGATTTTGTGAGATTCTCCCGTTGTTTCGCGATCCACGGCAAACGTTCACAAGGAATATAAATTTAGATAACGGCATACAAAGAACAGATCATGCATAAACTATTCATCTAACTGTTGAACGAATATATTACTTACTATTCCTTAGTTCTAGGAAAACTAAAAATAGAAGCATCTTTATATGTTATCTAAATTCTTCTACTGTATCAAAAGAGCAAGATTACATTAAGTTTACCTATGTACACGGGCAAACCCTTGTACTCACACGAAACTTAAAATATTTGGATTCGATATTGGGGCATATCATCGTGTATTTCTTTTTCGTTAACATTCTCACATTTCTGAGAGTTGCGCTGAAATACAGGACTGGTTAGTTAGAATTACCTACAAATAATATAATTCAAGCATTTACTTTGTTCCTCCATCTCACCTGATGCACTCATTGGGATATTTCTTGCAGTCCGTGATGCACCTAAACCGCTCCCACGTGAGCCAGCCCATAGGAGGGGTTAGCGCTAACCCGTTGTCTAACGCGAGGGTCGAAGAGACCCCCACTAGCAGGAGTAATGTCACCAGCATCTGGAATAAAGAACTACTTAGTATTATTGATATTAGGAATTCCAGACTCAACTAAGAATAGACAGCTGTTTGTAAAATATGCAAGCAAGAAAAAACAGCACCAATAAGTAAAAAAAAAAATGTATATACCTAATCATTTGTGGGGCATTTTATTATTCTAGGACACTCTTTTTTCTTCCTTTATCCCCAAATTGACTTTTACAGGATTCATGCAATGAAGATAATGATGATGGGGATAGTACTTAGTCGATAAAATAAAAAAGCAGGAACTAGAGAAATTGTTTGAGTATAAATAATTCGACAGAATTTCGCAGTGTCTGACAGGACTGCATGTCCACCTACACAACGACATTTCTGAAGGGGTGAGACTTGTCTTCAACCGGTTTCAGGCGTAGACTTCTAAGATATGTATATGTCATGGAACTATACCGTCACCATTCTATATAGTAGTAGCTACACATTCAGTTTTATACTCCTACATGTTTCATATTTTTTTGTGACACGTCTGTGAATGTTGCTTTTATTGTAACAGGAGTTTATGAAAGAAAAAGCCTTGACATTACTAACTAGATATCTAAATAATATGGTAGTTACTTTTAAAATGTATGTTTGACAATTGCTATCTTTTGCATAGTCGAAAGTAGGTACCTACATATGGCTCTAAAATGCCCAAGAAATAATGCAAATGTGTGACTACAATGTATTAGTTTAGATGCCAGATTATTAATTAACTATGTACTTAACCTGTTACAATAGTTTTAACTTAACAATAACGTAGATCAATATCTAAACCGTATGTATCTCATCTATATTACATCACATCATTGGTTCTAGTTCTACAATATAAGGTCATTGACCTCCACTAGGTAGGTAGATATCCATTTGTGAACAGTTGTGTCAACCACCTCACACAACCTGTATTGTAACTATTCAAACAAAACCAGACATTTTGCACCTTTTATTGGACATTCCAGACTTAAAATGTTATTTGTCGATGTCGATAAAAAAAGTATGCATGATAATATTTCCAAGTTATTAAAAATTAAAAGACCTATTAAAAAAATACTTTGCTTCTATGTAATAATGATAACAATTGTGTTTATGATTGACTTCTGTTTAATTTATGTGTACCTATGTAGATTATTCAAAATTGATTATTATCTCAAATTTATAAAGGTACTTTTTGAATGCATGCAGTTGCTGCAAGTGCGGTCGGCAGACAGCTTTCAAAACGCCTCCTTTATGGCGTGGCACGTGTGAATGTCAATTGCTTTTTCTTAATAATAATATAACGACGTGACATAATAATCATAATATTATTTCGAAGGCTGAACTACATGACCTACTTTCCATTTGAATTTAATTATAACTTTAGAGATGACCTAAATTTTAGGATAGTGGACAGCAATAGTCAGGGTCGGTTTAAAGATGCAAATGGCTAGTGCCAAAGAAATGGAACGTTCAGGTTCTAAAATGCGAATACGGGGCAGAAAATCAACCTTGCAATAAAATTTTCCTTCTAACTATTGCACGCTGTTTCACCCGCGTCACCCCGCGTCCTCAGGGTAAAAAAACATTCAGAATCTATTTATCGCTATTTATTAAAATATGTATAAGGATCTCAAATGGTTCAGCGTTTGCGAAAGCGCAACAAAAATATTTTCACGTAAGAATCCTTTATAAAATGTGGGTAAACGTAGTTGATATGAAATTATAAAAGAAGTAGCTGGAGTGGAGTATCATTCAATCATAATCTTAATGTAGGTAAGAATGAGTTGAAAACAAAATAAGCACAATAATTTTTCACTCATTAGTTTCTGGAGACAATGGGTAACCATGTAGGTACCTATTGTAATTCATGTGATATTTGTGAAAGATGGAGGTAGTTTTGATTATTCTTAACAGCTGTTCAAAATAATCAAAACCACCAACAAAATAACTACCTCCATACTTCGCTCATTTACTTACCTATGCGCTTAAAGTAAATACATAAGTGTCTTGCATGAATTAAATGCACATTTAAAACCGCGAGATTATTTAGAGAAGAAACTTTTTTCGTTGAAGCAAAAATAGAAATCAAGAATTAAAACCACCATAAAATAAAATTGAAATAAGTTCGTAATTTACAGTCATTTAAATCACAATTATAATAGCTAACGTAACAAATTATGTGAAACAATTTGATAACCACAGTCTAGCTCGCTTTAAGTATATAGGTACCAATATATTTATGCTAATACTCACTTTGTTTGATTTTAATAACTTAATAATTTGGTTTTTATGCTCCTAAAGATCAGGTTTATTCTCAAAAGCCATTAGTTAAGTACCCAAAAAAATATGCAAATACTCTGAAAATAGATCACAAAATAGAGCATTTAAAAAACAAATCATTTTTTAAAAATAAACTTACCGAGCCAACTTCAGTTCCAATTTCAAATTCAAACTTTTTTTTTCTATCAATTGATTTTCGTACACAGGTTTGTCACAATAAATTGTCTCTGGTCGAAACTTGCGAACAAGGCGTCTATGCCGTATGCACGCCTAACAAGCTTTGGACGCTTACGATAAGGAATAAGGATAAAATATGCTGTCAATACATAAACATGGCTAGACTGTAGCACTTGCCCATGGCAATAACTTCGTCTGTGTCCCTCAAGTATATACCTGCATTAAGTACTCATTTTCTTTAACAAAGTACTTCTGTTTTTGGGTGTAAAAAAGAGGTGCCTTTTTCACTTAGGCGACAACAAACATAAGGATTATTTTGTTGAAAAGATTCGCTTCATTACTTGCAATGAAAACCTCTTTGTGTTTTCATAAAGCGGAACTAATAACTGATGCACTGAGAAATTAAAATGAGATCTGTTACGTACGAAATAAAAATAACTTACAGCCATTCACATTCTAAGAAAAAATTTGGAATTTGGTTATGCCTAACAGTAACTTTGTACATAAGTGTATTGTTTATTATTGGTATTGTGTATTATTTATTTATCTCGAAATCGTAGTTCAATACACCTGTATCAATTTGTCCCAATTTATTTAAGTAGGTAGAGATCTGTCTTAGATTGCTTCGAGAAAAATAAAGATAGCCTAGTTTTTGACAATCGGTCTTTGTTATCAAAACATCTTATTTCTCTCATTGTATTTAGGTATCTATCTTGTGGTTGAAATGACTGAAACGTGGATTTCGTCAATTCGAACATCAAACATCGAAAAATTTAATTAGGAAGGATGGCGAACCACCTCATAAAATATCACCTTATTATAAGATAAGTCGAATCAATATCATGTTTAAGTACAGATTACTTAATACTAAAATTCGTTTTTTCTGGTACGAAGTACCTATATTTTATTGATCCAAGTCTTCCATATTAAAGGAATAAAAGTATGGGCCCAAAAAAATTAAATGCAATTTCGCTATCATTAAAGTAAAGGAAAAAGTCTTAAATCTATACTTAACCTACATAGTTAAGTAATATAAGATATAGGAAAGGTAATCGATTGGAAGTGCCCCGACATCCATAACATTATCTTATCATTTCCCCAAAACTAAACGTTTTTAACAAAACAACGTAATTCCACTTAACTTTAACACTCCACATGCCGCCATTGTCAACTAGAATAAAGTGGCTTTTAAGGAATCAACGAACTGCAAAAGTATGGTAACTAGGTTTTCACCATAGATAATACCTATTAAGTATAGCATAATAAGAGATATATAATAGATAGCATAATTAGATCCCTCTACTGATGATGACAAGCTCAGGAAGATCCTCGATAGAAAAAAAAAACAGTAGGTATAACATTTTCGTTCCCATTGCTCCGAGAATTTTGGGCACACCAAAACATATCTGCATTGCCATCAAAATAACACACCCAATTACAATAAAATAAAATTACATCCGTCATTTGTGCAGTCAATCTGTGTTCCATGTTTCATTTCCAATTAACATGTAGATTAGAAAATAATTAAAATCCTAACGGTTCTCGAGCTCGTGGCCTGTTTCACTAAACAGTCCGGGCATTCACCCCAACTGGTTTTATGATTACATCGGATTATTGATAAATTGGCTCCAGGCTCTTGCCGTCCATTTGACTTCATTCGACTGTTGTAAACACGACCATAGCTCAATATTTTTATTATACTTTAAACCTGTTTAACAAAAGTCGAATCTAAATGTCTACTGAGCGATGGCAAAGGCAACATTTTTGTTGTTTTTTTTTTATATCCAAAGAGTAGTTCCTATTAATTGATTGTGTCCTCCTAATGTGCATAATACCATCATACATGGCTCTTCAGGTACTTTAGCTGCTTTGCCAAAAAACCATTAACCGAGGGATTAAAGATTCTTATTTTTCACCACCCTCCTAAGATGTAGACTGGCAGAAAATGCCTAAGGCGTTAAGTCCGCCATTGTACATACTGCATAAAGTATAAGTGAATAGATGTAATAAAACAATTTATCTCCACTAGTATTTTATAATTTCGTTTTCACAGATAGGGTCGACTTCGTCAGCTTTTGGGATGAACTTGTAGAATTTGACGCCTGCAAAATAGAAATATCATTGTTGCGTTCTTGCACAAACCATTCAGTTTTCAGTCTCTTACGCTACAGTCTAGCTTCGATACCATTCTATTTAAGTAACTTTCACCTATACATGGTTACTGGTAAGTAGACCGCATCCTTTCAGGAGGTGATAGTATAGGTCAATACTGACAAATTTGACCATGGGATACACTGGGCAAAAGTTAACCCGTTTCAAGATAATCGAATTGCAAGATCAGTCGTCTAGGTACACGTATAAATTTTCATTATTAGTCAAAAGTCTCGTTTTTGAGGATTTTTGTGTGTTTTTGGATAGAAGATGAATCACTTCATTATAACAAACCATAAAACTGTACAAATCACAGAGGAAATTTTAGCAAACAGCAATTATTTTTTTAGTAGCTATTTTCTCAAAAATATTACTCTTCATTTTTTTGTGCAGAATACTTAAAAAACATCTACATTTATCTAGCTATCCAAAAAGGCACAAAATACACAAAAATCCGCAAATAAAAATTCATACGTGTACCTAGATGACTTGTAAAGAAAAGATCTTGAAATTCGATTATCTTGAAACGGGTTAACTTTTGCCCAGTGTATCCCAGGATCAAATTTGTCCGTATTGACCTATACTATCACCTCATGAAAGGATGCGGTCTACTTACCAGTAACCCTGTATAACGCAAAACATTCATTTTAAACTTTACCTGTTGGATTAATGTTTACTTTAAAATCTTCTGCGCTTCCTAAAATTCGATCTTTTTCTTCCCCATAGAGATCCTGAAATATTGAATTCAATTGTTTATTCTTATTTGCTAATTTTATGTTTAAAGTGACGAATCTTTTCACGATCGTCAGGACGAACTTGACCAAGCTTTGTCAAATACCTTTACAATATACTCCTGTGTAGGCAGTTTCATTTGTTCGTGTGTGTACAAAACTTCAGCTTCTGTAGTACGAAGGTTCACAAACGCAAGCGCTCGTGAATTGTTCGATAATTCTCGGTTCCAAATCTGGAAAAAGTTGAAGGAGAGACTTAAGGGGCAATTGCCGAAATAGTATTTAGATTTATTTAAAGGGACGTAGCTAAGAATATAGGATATATTTTTCGTAGGGATATTGTATAGTTACCTGAATATCATCTTCATTATACACCCTTAAGCCCTGTTTGCCCAAAGGGTCCTGATTAACAGCTATGACGTCTTTGTTCAGCAAAATCTCCTTGAAATCTGACTTGATAGTGGATAAGTCCACGCTCATGATGAGAGGAGCGGCCAGGACTGACCATACAGCCATCTGCACTCGAGCTTGATCTACTGTCAGTCCAGAATTACCTATGACGAGCTGAAAACATGTCGTAAATTAATTTTTAAAAATGCGTCTTACCTATCCAGCTTCTTCAAATAAAATTCAGACCGTCTATACCTAATATCAACAAGGGTTTTACATTTACAAGTGACCTACAAAGATATATTTTTTTTTTTATATGTAGGTATTTTCCTACTGTATCAGATAATAATCGATTAGATCGATTAGTTATGAATACCTACGTAAAAAAACCGATCGAATCTGCATGTCGTATAAGAATTAGATCCAGGCAAAATTATACTTCTGCAAAAACCTTCATACCATGTCAGGGTCATTAAAGTTCCCCGGGCCTGCGATGTGAGCGAAGTCATCCTGGTGGTCTCCGAACCAGTTCATGATGTTCACTACAGACGGCCAGTTGTTCTGTATGTCTCCATAGTTACGCCAGATGTTGCAGGACTCTGCTATCGCTGTGTAATTAGGCTAGAAAATACGTAACTGTGTATCCTAACTTTGTCTAAGTGTTACGGCGAATAATGATAACAACAAAAAAAAATTAAACCGACTTCCCAAAACACTAAAAAGCAAAAAAAAAAACTATTTTTAGGTGCATCGGCCTAGAAGTCGGTGTCTAATGGATGTTACTAAGTTAATTTTGCCACCGACTTCTAGGCCGATGCACCTAAAAATAGTTTTTTTTTTTGCTTTTTAGTGTTTTGGGAAGTCGGTTTAATTTTTTTGTAAAAAAGTTTTTTATTTAAAGCTTTTCAGTGATACGAATAGTTGTCACTATCCATACAAGTGAGAAGTTCTCATCAATACAAAGAATATAAGTCCAAATACGAGGTATTTTACATATTCAGTTGTCGAGTTCCCTCGACTTACTTTCTCTGGTCTCCATCATCAGGTCAGCTCCAAACCTTCACTGTTGCAAAGGTCTTGTCAATACAAATAATTTAAGCCCAAACACGAGGTAGTTTACATATTCAGTTGTCGAGTTCCCTCGACCCTCTCTGGTTTCCATCATCAGATCAGCTCCAAATCTTCACAGTTGAATAGTGCTTTTAGGCGTACACCTGAGTGTCAAGTTTTTACCCTATGTATGCCTACAACTTTCGAAGGTTGCCCTCGATTTCTCAGGGTTTCCATCATCAAATCCTGACCTGATGACTATGGGACCAACTGGCAGCTATTCCGAGTCGAACAAAAAAAGAATCACGTAAATCGGTCTATAAACCTCGGAGTAATCGATGTACATACATAGAAAAAAAAAAAAAAAAAAAAAAACATACCGGCCGAATTGATAACCTCCTCCTTTTTGGGAAGTCGGTTAATAAAACGTTTTACCTATGCAATACTTACAGAATTCTGATAAGCGGGCCAACTGCATGAATACAATATTGGACGATGTGTGTAATTGAGCAGCTTGCCAAATAGGGGGTAACCTGATTAAAAATAATAGTCAGTAACAAACTGAAAATACAAATTATTTAATATAAACAATTAATAAAAAAAAAACTAACAACATCAAGAAGTTAAATATGCAAAATTAAGAATAAAGCCGCGAAAAAAAGTAAAAGTGACGTCAGATATGGAAGGAGAAGACATGTTGATGAGCTAGCTTCAAAAGAAACAGTAATAAGGCAACAGGATGATGATAACTAAATCAAATAACTGTAGCTACCTGTGTCCATATCACCAGCGTAGCACCCATCCAGCTTCACGTAGTCCACCTCCCATACTGCGAAGCTAGCCACGTCTATTAGTTCATGGCCCATCACGCCAGGGTAGCCAGCACAGGTTAAATTACCATAGTCTTCGTAGATACCGAACTTCAAACCCTTGCTGTGGACCTACACGTTGATAGAAGGAACTTAGGCTATTGGTCAAAAGGTCACAATCTTCACATCATTAAATAAAATCAAATTATTTTGTTAATCGAGGTGTGCAGTGGTAATAGATAAAGATAATTTGATTGACTGCTGAAATTGGACATAAATCATAAATTTCATCAATTACAATAATTAATGGTAAATGGAGAGGATTCAATTGGTACATAAAAGTATATATTTTAAGATTTTATGGCTAGAAAAAGTGTAGGTAAATGATGAACAGAGTCGTAGAAGTAGAAAAAGATTAAATGAAGGGCTGTAAAATCATGGCATAATCAATATTTCCTTAAACAAGGGAAGATCTAAAGCTTACTATATTCATCATCATCATCTCCCGAGCCTTTTACCAACTATGTTGGGGTCGGCTTCCAGTCTAACCGGATTCAGTTGAGTACCAGTGCTTTACAAGGAGCGACTGCCTATCTGACCTCCTCAACCCAGTTACCCGGGCAACCCAATACCCCTTGGTTAGACTGCTGTCAGACTTACTGGCTTCTGACTACCCGTAACGACTGCCATGGATGTTCAATGACAGCCAAAGCTTACTATATTTTAGGTTTAATTACATACATAGCGGGAAAGTTCCTTCATCCCACTAGGGAAACGAGTTCTATCAGCAACAAGGCGGCCGTCATCATCACGACTCTTCTCCGGCCAGCAATCGTCTATGGTCACGTATTGGTATCCTGCCTCCAAGTAACCTTCGCTGGCCATGGCATCCGCTGTCCTCTTTATTAAGTTTTCACTGCACATATTTAATAGGTAATTTATTCGATATTAGGTGGTGCTCTCGCTGTGGCGGCTTATTGGGCTGACAAAGTGTAGATTTACTATATGACCCGTCATCGGCACGAAAGAAGAAGAAGAATGTTAGACAGTCGTCATAATCAGATAATGGTTTGGTTTGATTATTTCTACCACCAAGAGTAATTAAAATAACTGTTTACACATTTACATTTACACGTGTTCTAAAGGAATCAAATATAACGTAAGGATGAGTTTCAAGTGGGGAGTACATTTACACAAGTATAGGTATTTTTTACATTGTTAAATTATTATTTTTTATGGAAAATTATCAAATGACCCCTCGTGCTATGGATGAAGTGAGATAGAGTTTCAGACATCTTCTGATTCAAACCCAACTTCGTTCCTTCTAGCTCTTCGTGCACCAAGGCCTATATAACTCATTCAAACAATCCCGCAGCCCTGACAGTAAAGTTATGCCATGTAAGTAGATGATGAATGGTGTAAATGTCACTTAATCAAATATTCAGAACTTGCCTTATACATTCGGTTGGCTTTTTCTCACAGTCGGTATTGCACTCAAATCGGAGCCATGACAGCCAGCCCATCGGGGGAGTTAACGCCAAACCATTGTCCAGACCTCGACTAGAAGACAGTAACTCACACACGAGGAGAAATAGTGATGGTATGAGCATCTAAGGAGAAATTAATAGCTTAAGAATATCTCTAGATGTTGTTATTTGCGAAGATCATGGCCAATGCCGAGAGCTTGATTCTACTAAGTTAATAATGTGACGATTTGATAACAATTGAATCTCACCAGTCCCAAAGCAATTTAAGATGGATGTTAATTTACGTGCTGCTCATTGTAGGATCATTGGAAATAAATTGGAATGATACAACAGCACGTGTAGGTAAATACGCTTCAGTAAATTCCGTAAATTTTACAAGTTCAACAGCAAAACAATGTATATAAATGGTTTTAATAATTTAGCAATAAAAAACTTGAAAATGCCAGACAAATGCCGTACCTTTTACCACAAAATGCTGAAGGGTGATAAAACTATAAACATGGTCTTTTATATGGCGACCTAAAATACTAGAATGTAGAATATTTAAGTCAAGCTCACGATAATATAGGAATGTTTAACGTTGATTGATTTACTGAAATACCATACTTCATGTTAACTTGTATTTACATATCATTAGTAAGGTACAACTTCTAAACCATCGTGGTTTAAGGACTCTTGGACACACGGCGAAAAACCGTGTGCTTACAAGAAGTAAGTAACTAGTAGGCAATTTTTGCCAGTATTTTGATTACAAAAATTAAATATGTTTAGTTCAGTGAATATGAAATTAACTGTTATCATTTGTAATGGACTATACCTATTACATTTCTAAAACTGCAGTAACCTGGGCCAGTAGCATAGGTAATAAGGCAATAACTTGATTGAAACAGAGAACCTACTCATCTTCAAGAAAATGGCGTCCGTCGACATTCTAATGTTATCTAAATGTTTAATATAACTACATACCAATCGGTAATACCTATCCACGAAGTTCATGCTATCGTTTTAGTTTCAATTCAATAACTATCAGAACAAGTCTGTATTCACGTTTGCATTCCTTAATTATTACCTAAAAACGCGGGAAATTTTGGTGAAAACTCGTAGCTATACTTACGTAATTGGGAAAAATACGATAAGTTGATCCCCAAATTTCAAAGCATTAGCTTACAAATTTTATCTCTTTATTGGTAGACGTTATGGTTCTGTCTATACTATATGTTTTCACGTGTGGACTCCTGTGTGGGACTCATGCCCTGGACAATGGGTTGGCACTGACTCCTCCCATGGGATGGCTTTCTTGGCTCCGGTTCGGCTGCACCATCGACTGTGATGCTAAACCTAATGAATGCATAAGGTAAGCATTCTTGTCAAATTACTATAAGAAAAGTGTCATGCAGGTCATAGGCACATCCCCACATACATAGGCTGAGTACAGAGGTATATTAAGTGCTTGTAAAGGCCTACATGAAATAAATGATTTGATTTGATTGTTTTACTAGGATAGTATTTTTTTTTTGTGTTGTCATCCTCCGAGCCTTTTTCCCAATCATGTTGGGGTCGGCTTCCAGCCGACAAAATAAATCACTTAAATGTAAAAAAAAAAATATCTATCATATAATAAAAAGGATTTTTATTCACTATTGGAAAGCTACATTCTTTCCCAGTAACATAGGGCTATATTTTATTTGGGTAAGGGTAGTATAGTATCCACGAGAGGCAGTTGAAACCTCGGGCGAGCGGTTAGTTTGAACTAAAATCGTAAAAGAGGCAGTCCAATAAACGATTACTTAATTCGACAGTGAAAACTTAATAAGAAGAACTGCCGATTTAATGGTAAGCGAGGGGTACCTAGCTGCCGGCTACCGGTACATCACCATAGACGACTGCTGGCTGGAGAAGGAACGAAGTCCTGACGGCCGCCTCGTGCCTGATAAAAAGAGGTTCCCTAATGGAATGAAAGCTCTTTCTGACTATGTAAGTATTTCAAATTATTTACTTCACGCTATTTCAATTACACTCTGAACGTCACTCAAAAGATGATACTTTATGAGCATACAGTCTTTCCCCAGTTTTGCATCTAAATCGATTTACATAATTATTTATTTCACACCGTTGATGATATTTCGCGCCGTTTTTACCGTAGGTACCTATCTTTTAGGAGTTACCAGAGTGCTGATTCCGAGATTTTTGAGCGTTCGCAACTCGATCCGTAATTATAACTCCATTGAAATAAAGACTCGTATGCTGCGTCACATGATTTAGGTATAACATCTTCATTCATTTTGCCGGTTAATAATGTTTACACTCGCAAAAGTGAGCGCGACTGTAACACGACCACGTACCGATGACAGTCTTTATTAAATAAACAATTCAAAGATAAGTGTTAGCAGTTAGCTCTTGTACTCGAAAGTGTGAAGACGTGTTGCAAGTTGCGCTGTGATTTATGTGAAGTGCTCTATTACCAGTGTTGTGATTGGCTTGGATCCTTATTTTCGATTCCTTGTCACTCTTGTAGTGTTTTTACCTGAGGCCCACGCCCACTGGGTGGAGCTTGACAGAGATAGAAGATTTTTGTAAGCCCATACTTCAATTTTAACTTTAAAAATCTTCCTAAAACTTCGAAAAATTTTTTGCTGCTGCCCGGATGCGAACCTGGGTTCGTTGAACGTGAGGCGGTGTGTGTCTGAACTCGACCACCAGTGCACTTAGTTAAGCGCTTGAAATACCTAACTGCTATCCTTTGCTAAGGCGTATCCACGTCTGTCAGTGTGCTTTATTGAGTAGTTGCTTTTTCGCACACATAACCAACATGCCCCGCATGATGCGCTCGCCTCCGCAAAGCTCACCCGGCAATTGTGCACTATTGGAAACGCAGTCGGAACCTGATCTCTCACCTGTCGTCGTGGCATCTGAATCTAGTTCCCATGATTTAGGCAACATTACTACAAGACCAAGTAACAAACGTTTTCGAGGTGATGACAGCTGGACGGAACCGGACAAGTTTATAGATTTGAAAAATATGCTGCTTTCGTGGAAATCCGACCAAGATATCATCTTGAATAAACTGGTTGCTGAAGTTTCTGAGCTTAAACAACAGGGCCTCAGTATTCAAAAGACCAATACAGAGATTGAGAAAACAATTCAGTTTTTCAATAAAAGTTATGAAGACATGAGGGAACGTGTTGAAAGATTAGAAAAGGAACATAAGGAATGTGAGAAGCGCATAAACGACATGATCAACATCAGCAGTGGTCCGACGATAACCAAACTTGAGGCGAAGATTGACTCGATGGAACAACAGGCGCGGCTATGTAATGTCGAAGTCTGTAACTTGCCTGAGAAGCGGAATGAGAACTTGTTCACAATTATCGAGGCGATAGGCAATGCAGTAAAATTTCCTGTGTCACAAAATGACATTGTCGCTATCCACAGAGTCCCGCATGCACATCAGAATGACAACAAGCCCAAAAATATTATAGTAAAATTTAAATCACTGTTAACTCGTGACAACTTACTGAGCGCCTACCGAAAAAGTAAATGCATTAAGACCGACCAAATAGGAATATCAGGCGCTTTGACTTCAATTTACTTAAATGAACATCTGACATTGAAAAATAAAGCGTTATTTCGTGAGGCAAGAAAGCTCGCTAATGAATGTGGTTTTAAATATGTTTGGGTACGAAATGCTACGATACTTGTGCGCAAGCAAGATGGAACCTCTGCATTTGCGATACGTTCTAATGTTGATCTGGGTAAAATGGTTAGTGGCAAGAAAACCCCTACTGATACTGATGCTAAGGAACTTTAGATATTTTAATGGTTGCTGGACATATCGCCTTTGCCTGTTGTTTTCAACTTTTTCAGATGTACTAATCCGCGCCTACATATTAAGATTATTATACTTTTGTTTATTTGATTTTTTGTTATCGTACTGTGAAATTGTTTACCTTATGTCATCAGTAAGCGACTGTGTAGTAGTTAAAAACTTATACCCGTATGTACAAAAGATAAATCAGTACATTTTCTATTTTATAGTTCGGTCCTGTTTTCATTTTAATAGTTTGCTGGATTGTTCCTTTATAATTATATTAAGATGTGCACCATCACAGTGTATAAAATTGTTATACCTATGTTATACAGATTTATTGTTTTTTAATATATAATGGCTTTAAATAATATCGTGATATATTACCAGAATTGTAGAGGAATACGCACAAAGTTACATACTCTTTATATGAATATATTATCATGCTCTTATGACGTCATTGTGTTGACGGAAACCTGGCTTATTCCTAGCATTGAGGACAGTGAGTTTATTGACAACCGTTACATCGTCTTCAGACTTGATCGCGACCGCTTAGCGACTAAAAAACGCGAGGGGGGAGGCGTTCTAGTGGCCGTCCTTCGTGAGCTGCGACCCACCAAAATAATGACACACTTTGTCCACTCTGAAGTGGAACAGATTGCGATACAGTTGCCTTCAGCACGACAAAACTCACACCACATTATTAGTGCCACATACATACCGCCACGAACACAAGAAGACACATATTTACAGTACTTCGACATGCTACAAGATCTGGCTAATGACACCACCTGTGACTCATATTTCTTTCTTGGAGATTTTAACATCCCGGATATGGACTGGTCAGACCAAGATGGTTATGCTATTGCTCAAGCTTCAAGTTCGATTGGGCGCGGCTTATTAAATTTTATGGGACTGGTTAATGGTACTCAATACAACGCCACTAAAAACAAATTAGGTCGAATACTGGATTTGCTCATTTCTAACGTAGATTGCCAGACAATATCCTGTAATACTCTACTAGACCCCGACAGCCACCATCCTCCTTTCTGTACATTGACTAGTCTGGGAATGCTATTTGCTCCCATGAAATATCACTCCGTCCAAAGATACAATTTCCATAAAGCAAATATTGATGAAATAAAGCTTGAGCTAGATAAAATCAACTGGGTTAAAACACTTTCCCACCTATCCTCTGAGGAAGCTGTCAATACCTTTTATGAAACAGTATACGGCATTGTAAAACTGCACGTTCCGTTAACTCGCTTTAAAAACGCTAACTATCCGGTATGGTTCTCTCCATCTTTGATACGTATTTTAAAGAAAAAAGAACGTGCATGGGTCAGATGGAAGATCTATAGTAATCTCTCAGACTATTTAACCTTCTCCAACTATCGCAATTTGTTCCACAATCATTGTGCTAGATGCTACCGGAAGTATATGGAATCTGTTGAAAACAACATTCCCAAAAATGTTAAGTACTTCTGGTCTTTTATATCAGCTAGAAAGTGCAAGGCCAAACTACCCTCCAACATGTGCTTTAGAACTATTACCTCCGACGACCCCACTAATATCTGCAACTTATTCTCAACCTACTTCTGTTCCGTCTACGAACCCTCCTCTTTTAATCCAAATACTTGGCAGCCACCTACTGCGTGCTTGGATCATGTATCAAGCATATCAGACATTCACCTGACTGAAGATGCCATAAGTGTGTCTTTAAAGTCGCTAGATCCTTCCAAAGGAGCTGGGCCCGATGGATTGCCACCTAGTTTCTTCATTAAACTATATGAAAGCCTCTGCACACCCCTGTACATAATATTTAATAAATGTCTACGAGAAGGTGTTTTTCCCGCTGTCTGGAAAAAAGCCTTTATTACTCCAGTCTACAAAAGTGGCGATAAAAGTAATGTGGAGAACTACCGCCCTATCTCAATACTTTCTACCTTGTCTAAGGTTTTCGAGAGACTGGTGCACGGATCATTATATCCTCATATTCATCAACATATTATCCTTGAGCAACATGGATTTGTTAAACGTCGTTCCACCACAACAAACCTCATGGTTTTCACTAATGATTTATTTGAACACATGGATCAACGAATTCAAGTAGACGCCGTGTACACAGACTTTCAGAAGGCTTTCGATAAGGTGGATCATAAAATACTAATGGATAAAATAGCCTTCAACGGTATACGCGGTAACTTACTGCGCTGGTTTATGTCTTATATTTTTAACAGAACCCAGAAAGTCGTCGTTAATGGTTATGAATCTGAGGTTGTAACTGTTACGTCTGGAGTTCCACAAGGATCCATTTTGGGTCCTCTTCTCTTTAACTTATTTATAAATGACATTAAACAATGTTTCGTCAACTCTCGTTTTCTAATGTACGCAGATGACATTAAAATCTATTCTCCTTGTAAAACTATAGAAGATTGCTTACTACTTCAAGATGACCTAAACAGGTTGCACACTTATTGTACTATTAATAAGCTCTTTCTTAGTCTCCCAAAATGTCATGCTATTTCCTTCACTAAGAACAAAAATAAAATCAACCACATTTATTCCATTAACGACGTACCCCTAAAGACTGTGCGATCTGTACGTGATTTGGGTGTAATACTTGATTCCTGTCTACACTTTGACGCTCACCATGATGCAATAATAAACAAAGCATTTCAAATGTTCGGTTTTGTCATGAGATCCTCTCGTGACTTTGTGCGTCCCTCTACGTTCTTACTGCTTTACAAAACATTAATTAGATCTCAGTTAGAATACGCTTCTCCCATCTGGAATCCTTTGTACGAAAAGTATATTTCTGGTTTAGAAATGGTGCAGAAAAAGTTTCTGCGTTCTATGAACTATAGGTGTTATCACTCAAAAATTCCATACACACAATTATTAGAAAAATATAATATTTTGAGCCTACAGCACAGGCGAATGTTTTTGTCTGTTATGATGCTACATGGTTTGTGTAACAATAGATTCGACTGTACTGATTTAACCAATAAATTATGTTATACGGTACCCAGAACTGTCATCCGGCGCAGAGTGCGCGCCTTTCATCTGTTTTATCTTGAGTCCTGCAAAACGAATGCTGGAGTGCGTGTGCCTCTTCGCCGTCTTGCGGACATATATAACTCGCATTTCACACAACTTGACATATTTAATCTAGCTCATAATCAGTTTAAAATTAAAGCTGTTAAACTTTTGTCTGAAATTGTAATTATAGGCTAATCAACCGCAAATCTACTAAGTACTTTTATATACTTCATTTCTACTGTTTAATTTTGTCAGTGTAATCAGTTTCCATACTTTCTTTTTCTTTTCTTTTGTTAACTTGTGGATAATGGTATGGGTTGCATGATTGTTAACTTAGTTTTAATATAATTTATCCGATAAGTTTTATTATGTAACTGTTTTTTATCCCTAAATAAATAAATAAATAAATAAATAAAGTGCTACGTAATTCAATGGTGTAATAATCTTCGCATCGAAAAATTTAACTTGCAAAACTCGCTCTAGGCACTCTGGTTCACTTTGTTATCTGCCGTCATAGATTGAAGTCATAACTATCATATCATACTCAATTGAAGAGGTTTTTTTTTTTTAATCGTTTATATTTCTAAAACATTCCTTCCATTGGCGAAACATTTAAAGCCAGTCTGAAGCAGATTGAGTCAATCTAGATTAGATATAGGATTTACCATCGATGTGCTGATTTTAGGTTCACAGCAAAGGCTTACTGTTTGGCATATACGAGGACTACGGTAACATGACGTGTGAGCGGTACCCTGGCATCAGGGGGCACGAGCTGTATGATGCTGATACCCTGGCCAGTTGGGAGACTGACTATCTCAAACTAGATGGCTGTTTCGCTGACGTTGAGGGAATGAGCAAAGGTGACGATTTTATCCTGTTGACGCGCTATCTCTTCGAAAGCCTTGGATTCTTTACAATGAAAAATAACCATATGCTAATATTATAAATGCGAAAGTAACTCTGTCTGTCATTTACGCTTTCACGTCTAAACCACCCAACTGATTTTAATAAAATTTGGTACAGAGATAGAGTTGACCTTGAGAAAGAACATTGGATAGTTTTTAACCCGGACTTTTGAAGAGTTCTCTTGGAAACGCGACATAACCGAACTCGACGCGGGTGAAGCCGCGGCCGAAAGCTAGTTGTTCTATAAAATATTATAAAATGTCTATTGAGGACGCCCTTCTGCCACAGGGTATCCGGCCTTTGGGCGAATACTAAATGCAACCGGCCGCCCTATTTTATACGCATGCAGCTGGCCGTTCTTCCAGGAAACCAATGGTATTCGTGTAAGTAGATTGTGTATTATAAAAAAAAGTCGTCATAGACTAAACTTCCTCTGCTGGAAAATGGTCTGCCTCTATAGGAAATATTATGGTCTTAATCAAAGCTTCATATTTTGTTTTTTCAGCCAAACTACAGCTCAGTAGCCGATAGCTGCAACATTTGGCGCAACTGGTACGACATCCGGAACTCTTGGTCTTCCGTCCAGAGTGTGATGACATGGATTGGAGACAACCAGGACAGGCTGGCCCCACACGCGGGCCCTGGTCATTGGAATGATCCTGACATGGTAAGGAGACGTGCCCCATCACGAATTTCATAGCAGAGATTTGCAGAGTCAGGATTTGTTGCCAAGCGATAATCAAACCTACTAACACCAATATGTATAATAATTGTCTCCTTAAAGCAATTTAAATAATTGCATCTGGTCCTAGGTTATTTTTATTTTAATTATACATGTTTGTGGCTATATATCTCGAAACGAGGAAATTAGGTTGCTAACTTCAACAGATTATACAATCTATAAGACCAAATGCAACACTTTAATTTCGATTATAGATCGTTTGTATATTACATCTATGGATAGGCCTAACTGTAAATGAAAACTATTTTCATTGAGACTGTTATTTTAGTTGTTACGTTATTTACAGTTGGTGATAGGAAACTCCGGTTTAACGGTAGATCAGGCTCAAGTGCAAATGGCTGTCTGGTCGATCCTAGCGGCCCCTCTGATGATGAGCGTGGACCTGGCGCAAATAGATCCAGCCTTCAAGCAGATTCTACTGAACCGTGACGTCATAGCTGTCAGTCAGGACAAATTGGGAAAGCAAGGCTTAAGGGTCTGGAAGAGTGGATTTTATAGTACGGTAAGGAAACCTCGGAGGTACTTTAGAAAGACTATATGAGGTACTTTCGTCTCTAGACCTGTAAAATAGAAAAAAATAAAATATAATTTATTTGAAGTTTTTCTAATACAATGCTTGATAATAAGTAAAAAAAAAAATAGAAAGCAGAGGTCTTTAACTTCAATTCTAGCAATTAATTATTTTCACTTTGCCCACGCTTTCAATCGAAATTTCCATCTACAGCGTCCGCAACAGGAGATCTGGCACCGCGAGCTGTCAGAGGGGGCGCGTGCCATTGCCTTTGTGAATATGCAGGCCACATTCGTGACAGTCTCCTACAGTTACGATAACATGAAGCTGCCATCGCTACAGTATATTATTAAGGTGAGTATTTTACCTAGATATCATAATCCAGTACATACTTAATAAGTGTTGCACCTTCATAGTAAAATTACTGGCACAACCCTGGATATTTTAGTTTTTACTTACCTGTTACTTCTATCCAGGTGGAAGAAGGCACATCTGGAACGAAAAGAGGTTTGAACCTAGTAGCTAGATGGCCAATAATTTCTATTACTTAGATACGTCTTATTTTCAACAATTTCAGGATCTTTACAACGTCAGAAAGGAGAAAACATTAAGACCAGGGGAAAAATTAACAGTACACATTAACCCTACAGGTAAGAAAAGCTTTTCTGAATTATCTTTTATATTAATAACTAGCTTCTGCCAGCGACTTCGTCCGCGGTAGATTCGGACTTTGTGCAAACTCTAAGCTGTCGAGAGTTATGTACATGTCATTGTGAGTCAACCATAAAAGATAGACAAATGCTGTCATGGGATATTTTTTACATCATTTTAAGGAGAACATTTCCGTCATACATATTTTAAGTGTAGCTTTAATCATTATGGCTGCACACGTGACTGAAGCTTAAAAAATGGAGTAACTTCTCCCGTTTTCCCATCGTTTCCCTTCACTGCTCTGCTCCTATCGATCTTAGCGTGATAAAAAGTATCCTATAACCTGACCAGGAGTATGAAGAATAATTGTACCAAGTTTCGTTAAAATCCGTCAAGTAGTTTTTGTTTCCATAACGAACATACAGACAGACAACAATTTTACTGATTGCATTTTTTGGCATCAATATCAATTAGTAATCACCCCCTGATAGTTGTGTTGGAAATATATTCCATGTACAGAATTGACCTCTCTACAGACTTATTAGTATAGATAAAGAATGGTATGTGGTAAGTAGATCAACAATTAATATGCCTATTTATTGTTCATTTTTATTTTACAGGTGTGAAGTTTTACAAGTTTGCTCCAATGACGTAAAATTGGTTACCAACTCGGCTTGTTTAAAAATGCATGTTTTTTTTATAGTATGTCGTTTCATTTCTTTGTCCAGAAACAGCACCTATCTTCGAGTTTGGAACTTCATGCGGCTAGTAGCTCTTCATATATAGTAGTTTAATAAACTTTACACTCAAACTTGCTGAGCCCGCGCCCACTTGGAATAATACGAGCCTATAGATACGACAACAGCCAACTAGCGCCATCTACACGTATTTTAAAATACACAAACTTAAGTTGACGTTGATAAGCATCCATTAAAATCTCAACTGAAGAGATCTGTTTTCATATAAATAAATAAAAGTTCATAGTTACTTCACCTTATTTCAACTATTTAAATAATAAACAAAATACTTGAATGTCTTTATTGATAAACGGAACGCATAAAGTGACATAACTTCGTACGTGAAAAGGAACGCTCACCAAACGTAAACAAAATATCGCAGAGTAGCTTGACGTTAATTTAAATTATTTTAGAAAACAAAATACAGTAGATAAGTGGGTGTTTTAACCTCGGTCTTGCGATAATATGAGGATAATTGATACCGATGTGTATTTGATAAAGTTTTTCAATGCCAATCTATTGTGTAAAAGTTGTTACGTAGTGGAGACAGGAAACACCAGAGGAAATTAACGCAAGTTAGGAAGCCGATGACTAATACACAGTTTACTTTCAAAAATCATGGGTACGGCGTACAAAGAGTTGTTCAAATTATACGATATAATACAGAATGGCTCTGAAAGGTATGTACGACAATTTGTTTGTTATTAAGTTTTCTGTAAAATTACCTATTTGACGATCATGAACACCTGCCGTTCGCGAAACCAGAATGTTTCGAGTGATTATTATTACATCTTTGTGTTATTCAAGACATCTGCTTCCAAATTTAAGACCGAGTAACCGGTTTTTGCTTTTATTTATGGCATTTTTTGCGAATTTGAAAGAATTTCAGCCGAGTCTAAAATATATATTATTACATTGTTACCCCCCACTAAGTAAAAATTGCACCACATTTTTTCCATTAACTGATATTTTTTTATCCTTATCGAAAATTGCATAATATTTATAGCACTGAATGAAATTAACAAAACATTTTGTAATATAGAACCTAGCAATTTAAATATATTATGTTCATTCCCATTACCTTATTTAAAATTAGTTACCAAATTTACTACTTACAACATTTTCAAATTTTGAATCACATGGATTAGCCATCCATCCACATGGATTTCAAATGCCAATTCCTTTATTTGCCAATACCGGACCAAAAATAATATTGGACCATTTCATAGTAATAAGAATATTAAACAAGTTGTTGCTTGTTACTTGGTAAATTACTGTTATTTTAATACTATTAACTACCTTTAATTGACTTATTTATCTAATATAACATTTCTGAATCTTTTCTAAATTAATAAAAGATATAATATTTTTCTAAACGAGTATTTTTTGAGGTGCTATAAATTTTTTATTTGTAAAAATATATTTAATACTTACAGTTACTTACAATAAAAATATTAAAGTACATAGTATACCTACCAATGTATTGTAAGGATAATACAGCAGTACTATTGCAGGTATACCTGATTCCTGACTGAGGAATTTTCGCTTCCTCTTAAAAAAAAAATATAAGCTATATTTAGTTTTCTAAACATAGAATGAACAAAATAATATTTAATATTTTGCCTTAAATGTTTCCAGGTCTTTAGAAAGTTTCCTCAGGGAAACACAAGTACAGATAAACCAGATTATACCATGTAAGGGTATAGGACTCCTGCACCTCGCTGTGGGTGTAGAGCCCGAGGAGAAGTCCAAGAAATGCACAGAGTTACTCTTGAAGAATGGAGGAGATCCTAATTTATGGTGAGCGAGTTTTTTTTTAAATAAAGTTCCAATTCCCTTAATAAGACCTCATCTCGCTTTAACTCCACGCTTAACTTATGTAACTTAAATAGTTAATTAACTTTCGCCCATAAAAGTATTAATTTTATGTTCGAGCTACATAAATAAGTCGGTAACATCAATTGAGGATGTACTGTACTTGGCACTGCCCACAACTCCAAGTTTACTTATGACATCACACTAATTTCTTCTCATTAGGTACTACCCTTAAATTCATCTCACTTCTATAAAATCCTCCTATACTTTTTCAGCAATGACGATGGAGTAACTCCAGTCCACATCGCAGCCATATGGGGCCGAGTGGAGAACTTGAAGCTCCTGATAGGCTGCGGTGGTGACCCCTCGCAGCAAGACCTGGATGGTCATTCAGCCTTTGAGTACGCTACCAGGGAGGAACAATGGGAAGTGTTCGACTATCTACATAATGTTGTAGACCAAACTGACGATGCACCAAACAACAGATGCGCTTATACACTAGATTTAGGTACGTTTTTTATCCACAAAAAAGGCTAATTTTAGAATCTTGTTATCAGTGATCTTAATTTATTAAAATAGTTTAAATAACAACCTTGTTGGAATCCAATTTGTTACGATGTTCAAACAACCTGTTTGACTAGCTTTTTTAGTGCAATATAAAAAATCTGAAAACTCACTGATGTTAAATCTCTATTTTCTAGACTATCTACTTATGTTAAAATTATTATTTTACAGAAAGAGTATTATTGACAACAGACGAAATAGTCGCTGAATATGGACCTATTGTTGACGAGAACACACAGGAAAATGTTCCCAGTGTTCGTAAATCGGAACTGATCAGCGACTGGTGCGAAAGAAATAGTTTAGTTATTAATAAGCTGTACCCCACTATAATAAACGACACTTATCTCCTAGATAACGAGTCAGCTCCATGGAAAAGTACCTGTTTAGACTTTACAGATAATATAACACTCGATCTCACCAAAGATAGGATCTCCAGTGAGGCTAACACAAGCTTTAAATCTTGTATGTCCAAGAAAATATCTGATGTCCAAATAAGTGGTATACAACGGTTAGAGTTTACTTCGGACGACACAAGGCAATCCAGCGAGCCTTCAAATGTTATGAACCAACGGATCAGTGTGTATGAGAACTTCTCACTGCCTGGCTCACCAAATAGCATTGTCCACAGAAATTACAATACAAAGAGTAGTTTGAAGAAACAAAAGAATAAAAATGCCAAATGTAATGCAAGCAGTTTGATCTCAAATGATTGTTCTCAAGAGTTGGACAGGGTGTTGGCAGTTGTTCAGAATAAGACTAACAAGTGGTTGTGCACGAGTAAGGGGGAAGGGGGGAATACTAGGAGATCATCGGCTAGTAGTGGTGTGAGCAGCAACTATTCGGGGGGGAGTATCGTGTTAGCGAATATACATGAAGATTATAAATATGAGGACAAAGAGGAAGATGTGGTGTTGATTGAGAGAAGGTTGCTGGTCTCACCTATTGTGTAAGTAACTTTATTTCGACTTGACTTCATTCCTTTTTAATTATCCACTCGCCTATCTCCATCTTTCACATCAGTGTACTTCTATACCTATTATAAATGTTCGTAAACAAAAAAGTACTGAATATATTTCGATGTTTGGCACACACAGTAAACACTATCTATGTAGATATTTTTATCTCTGTATTTGGACCAGTCCACAAATGAATTCACCGGAATCAAGCTATGAAGAGGTAAAATCCCTAGTCTATTTGTAAAAACATTTTCATTACATATATTTTTTTTAATTGTTTACATGTAATTATTACGAATCCTTATCAAAGTGTCTAGATATCACTAATAATAGTAAAATCTATGTCATTAGACAATCTAGTTCATTAACGATAAACACAATGATTAAGCTATTATTTGTTTAATCAGGTATAAGGTACTCATTAGTCACTAAACTAAAGTATAAATGATAACTGCATTATTTATTTACTACATTCACAATTCTGCAACTGAATAATTACCAAATGCATTTTTACGCTACTTATTTTCACTATCCTACCAATTTTCACCATCCTACCAATTTCATCGAAAACTATTCAGTATTTTTACCGTGATTTCATAATAAACTAACTCCCATTCAATTAATAAAAGTATTAGGCAAACATAAACAATGAGTGGTTATCGCAGGCTTCCAGTTTGCGAAGGCGCGGAATACATCAGTCCGGACCAGACCATTCTATCAGTAGCTTCATCGTTGCCTGCATCTGTTCAATACGATGACAATACTCTCAGAGCTGAGCTTCAAAGACTTGGGTACACGCCCGGACCCATACAGGATACAACTAGAAACTTGTACTTGAAGAAATTGCAGGCTTTGAAGAAAAAACCAAAGGATGATGTTGAGGCCCTGAATAGGAGTCTTAAAGCTTTGAACATTAATCAGCCGAAAAAAAGTAAGTAGCTATATCATTTGTGGAGTAACGTATTTATATTTTATTCAATAGTATAGAATCATACTTTTTGCAAGAAATGTAAATGAATTTATATTGAGACTCCTTCATAGTAACTGCAAAAAAAAAGTAAATATTTTCGATCATTGATTTATTGACAGAACTAAGGTCATGTCAATTTAATATGATGACGATATTTTATATTTTTACTAGGATTTTGATATAATAATTTATTTTGTACAATGGTTGTAAAATTAAAATTGCCAAGTAAAGCTGGGCTTAAATTATTCTTAGACAAAGGTTACAAGTTTTTTAGTATTTTCTTTGTTTTAATCGTAATTCTGACTGTGCTAACAAGTTTAGTTTATGTGCACTTTTATTTAAAAATTAAACATATTTCATCTTATTAGGAAAATTGACAATAACTGCATATTACCTAAGACACGGCTTCGTTAAAAATAAATCTATTTCCAGCCTACAGCATAGAAATAGAGAAATCGCTAAGAAATGCGGACTGGATGAACGATCTCACTCCTTACATAGACTTAGAAAACAGAGCGCGCGCCAATTTCTGTGACAACACTAAGAAATGGCGCGAAGGTACCGCGAAGACTTCGTTCACGTACCTACTGTTGGACCCGCGGATGACTGACAATCTGCCTGCGAAGGCGGGAAAACAGAACAAACATGTGTCCTGGGTCACGTTTATTAACTCCATTTTTTACGTCGGGAAAGGTAAGACCACACTGTTATTATACAATATTAAATTATAAGATTTTGCCCGCGACTTCGCGAAATCTCCACCATTCAGCCGTCTCCACGGTACCACCTATATTCATTCAGAATTTAATCTCAATCGGTCCACTTTTTAGCGTCTAAGCATAACAAACAAATAAATGTTAAAAACTCTTCCGCATTTATAATATCAGTGAAGGATGGTTTTATCAGTATTTATCACTATTGGTTTGAAATATAAATTACTACTTTACGTTATCTTTGAGTGATGTTATTGTGTGTACTTTAGTTTTAGCTCTTGAGAGAATGATCAGCTATGTATTCAGTTCTCATATTTATAATTGTTAATGTTTCTGACATTCTAATTGTTATTGATCCTCAAAAGCTACGGGTTTTCTGACACATTTTGTCATAAACTTTAATATTCTCGTCATATTTCAGGTAAACGCTCACGACCATACTCACACTTATACCAAGCACTAACTCTATGGAATAAGGACTTCAAAACATCCAAAGACAAGAAGGTCCAACATATCCTAGACATTTGGTCTGACAAAGTGGGCGTAGTATGTCTGCACATATTTCAGAACGTCATACCGGCCGAGGCGTATACATATGAAGCGGCAATGATAGATGCTCTTGGCGTGAACAGTTTAAATAATCTTAAAGTTGGTAACTATTATGGTGTTGTAGCATCCTGGCCACTAAAAGAACGAAGAATGCTAGGCCTATACCTTCTCTATAAAGCAATGCTCATATTCTTCAGCGAAGGAGAACGCCAACTCAGACCGGACGATTTAGACTGAAGTAGGTACACCTACAATATTTTTACATTGGTTGTGAAATTCTTGCGTTAAATTAAATGAACTTTGACAGTATTTATTTGCGGAGTTAACTAAATTTTTTATGTAAATGTTTATATATTTAAGTGCACCGTAGTGTGTAAGCTTTAATGTTAATGTATTTACCACAGTTGTGTATTTCTACTGTTACAAATCAAACACCAAAGAGTTTTACATGAATTAATGGAGCTAACAGTCTTACTACTGTTTTTGCACGAGAGATTATTATGAGATTATAATTTAATGAAATTTTATACATTTCAAAACGAAGCTTATCCTTCTTTTTTTAAATAATGAATGTAGACTTTAAACTATTTTTTAAACAATAATAATGAACTGTTGGCTCCTCTACAAAGACAATTCAAAGTAACGTAAAATGTAGCTTACCGCCACTCGAGCCGTCGCCACTGACGTGTTTATGGTTTCACATAAATTATTATAACACATTTCGCATAATATTAGATTTACATAAGTAATCAGTATTTTGAATAATTTATTCGACATTATAAGTAGCTTTAACTTATTTAAAACTTGTGCATTATTTAAGTTACCACTGCACGGAACATCTCACATTGTTTTACTTTAAAATTAAGTTGCACTTTTATTGCCTGTAATTGTACCTGTATAAATAAGTAATTTTAATGTATTTCTAGATTTTTTAGCCCTATACTCTGTTCCTAGTCATTAATACAGTAACGTGTAAGCATAATGTATTAATCATGACAATAAGCTCTTATAACATTAATTTTACTGACACTAAGCAGGAAATAAAACACATTTTTTTAAGAAATAATTTATCTTTATTATTCCTTTTTTCAACGTCTCGAATTCTTTTCTAAGTAAAATCAAACTTGGCTTTAGTTACATCAAAAAAATACACAAATGTTCATTTATATATATTGATACATTATAAATACAATGATCAAGTGTAATACCAAGTTGCGATTGGTACACAATGAATGAAAGCGTAATAATATCCGTGGTTGAACGGGGTTCGAAACGAAACATCGATCAGTCTATGCGTCCGAGGACAATGCACCGAGCGCTGCGAGGCACGTCAGCTCCTGCCGGCCATGCTCGCCTGGTACCTGCGGCGGTACCAAACACTAACTTCCTGCTCATATTTACTATACGGTGCATCGCATGCCCCACTCAATTTGCTAAATTATCGCATCTCTGTTAAAATCCTATATTTGCTACACCGCATCGCATTGCGACACCGCATACTGCTACAAGCCTTAACTGAATACTTGAGCAGTGATACTGAGTCCATGAGACTTCAATGGCTAGTTAATCATGATTACGCTGTAATATCTCAAAATAGAAGTAATCACAACTGATTATTACTATTTTGTTATCTTTTATAGTACTTGTTAGCCGGCCCAGACATCAGAACACCTAGTGCTCATGTACTTTCAGGTAAAACTTTCACATTCTTACATTTAACGAGTCAGTATGCAATTAAGATATTATTCAATAAAAAATCCAATTCACATTTTTATGGCTTAAATACTTATAGACATTAACAGAATTCTTGTTCCAACAATTTTTTCCTACTGATATACTGAAACCAAATTAGTTGATTATGATTAATTTGTAATTTGCTTTTTCTTCCTCTCATCTAAATACTAATCACTCTTATTTTAATCAACAATCACATTGATAAATCATAATCAACAGAACAATTAGATTCTGATAAAGTTAAGTAGATATTTGCTCAGAAGCCACAGTATACAACAAGAGATAGAAAGTCACTGGGTCCAATATTCATTGCAGACTTGTTTTATTTGGTTATACCATACAAACATTGGTATTTAGGCCCCGCATTTTCTACAAAACATTGTTCTTGTTAATTTAATATGAAACAGGTACGCGCGTACATTTACTAAAATGTCATGAAAATAATACCATATAACTACAATACAATAATATATTGAATGTAATTGTCTAAATCTTGTGTTAGAAATGTCTCTAGGAAGGTGAAATGCCGACAGTAGAGCCGCGACTCGCGCGCGCCGGCTGAACAGTTACGAATTAAATAACAAACGCCTCAGTACATATTCAATACAAAATAGATGCATCAACACAATAAGAGTTTCCCACGTTAACCGATTGGAAGACTACGAAACAATAGCTTACATTCCCGTTGAGTCAATCTAATAGGAAGTCAATGGTATGTTAAATGCATGGAAATAATATTGTCGTCGAACACAGGAGAATGCCACTCTTATCTATTGTGCAGTACAGAAACCCTAATCTCTTGTAACTGAGAAATATCGGACTATGAGATTTTAATATTTATGATTAAAAGCCTGACATACATACACGCACAGCGATGTTGAAACACTCGACGAATCTATAGGATGCTCTCTACGTTATATAATAATAAGTCATTGTTCACTATATCGAGACAGAGTACGATTTGTGCACGCTACGACTCATATTGTAATGATCACATTGACGCCTTTAAACTTACACTAGATTACTTAAAACTTAACTAATATTATACTTTAAATCTAGATACGCTCGCTTTCGTTTTGTGGAATGCAGATATCATAAATAAAGATCTTACTAGGCTGTATTCGCAATGATATAAATTTTAGACACGGGGCTTCAAACTTCAGTACAATGCCCAGAGGGAGAATCGGAAAATTCGATGTTTATATTACATAACCCTTATGGAAAACTAACAATCGTAGGGTACTTTACACATAACACTAATATGTACAAAACTAGTTTGTGCTTCCACTAGTAACGTATGAAACGGTGGCATACGGGGGCAGGTCCGCGCCGCCCGCAGCCCACAACATCCATCGACGAGTCCAACATAACACAACACTCTTCAACTATAAAAGGTAACTATCGGTCCGGACACATTCTATAACATTCAAAGCGCACATCACATACACATTTGTGGGTTACGCGAGATCACAGTGTTTAAATTATGGCTACTGGCATAGAGATACAGTCCGCGGTACGTCCGCGGCGTCTACGCGCGGCGGTCTCGCGGCGCGGCTGGCTCGGGGCCCGCGGGGCGTCATGGCGGCTCTCATTTGGGCGGCGTCGGGAACGAGTTGACTACGGCCTGCGTGCTGGCCAGCACGGCCGCCGCTGCAAAACATAATCTTCCATTACTGTCTCTGACATAGCGCCTCGACTATCATCTCTCTACGGATAGCTAGGGTCGGGCGGGGCTGGCCCGCTCGTCCGTCCCGTGCTATCGGGCCCCTGCAACCAAGCACATGACATTATTAGCGACCGCAGTCGGTCGCTCGGCCGAGGGGTGTAGAGTGGACGTAATCGTTTCGGTTCAATTAGAAAGCAAGTTAGTTATGAAGCAGTGGTTGAGTGAGCGTGTGACATACCGGGGTAGGGCGGCGGGTAGAGCGGGTAGCCGAGGCCGACGTGCGTGTGGTGGTGCGTGTGCACGTGGCGCTGCGGCGGCGGCGAGCGCGGCGAGCGCGGCGGCGGCGCGGGCTCCTTCGGCGCCTCCGCGCGGGGCTTGCTCTGCGGGGACTTTGCGTGCTCCTGAAAACATGTATCCTTCAGTACTCTCTCTATAAAGATTCTAAGCTAACATGAAGGACTACTTAAAGAACTTTCTATGGGGTAAATCGACACGTAACATCTGAACGAGATATGATGATTAGATAGTGTAACAGAGCAGGCAACTCCGCAGATGTGTTCCCAAAAACATAAGCCCAATTCATAAGTCAACATGACCAATTAATTGACCGACATACCTGCAACTCATGTATCTTATGGGGAGCGCCGCCGTACGCAAAGTTGGGGGGGTGCTGCGCCCCCGGGCCGGCGACGCCCGGCATGAGGTCGAGCTTGGCGCCGGCGGGGCGGGACAGGTCCTCGGGCGCGTGGTAGCGCGGCACACTCCAGCCGCCGCCGAAGCCGCTCACCAGCATGGGGCTGAGCGGCGCGCGGTACATGGGGTCGAAGGGCAGCGCGCCGTAGTGCCCCGGCTGCATGTACGGCGGCAGGTAGTACTGCGACGTCGGCGGCGGCGGCGGGCCCTGCGTCTCTGTTGTCGGCTTCTGACCTTCTTGCTTAACCTGCAATACCAGAAAATTTTTCATTTTTGCGGGCTACAAGTTTGTGTAGCCCGCAAACGTGCATTTCGCTCAAACTACGCAGTGGCAATCGAGAGATAGTGACTTTGTGAATTCGATTTCACCAATTGCAGTTTGGCGTGAACTCATTTGGAGTAAGTTGGCAAGTTCATTAAATACGACAGTGAGTATATTTGTTTCTTAAACTGATTGAGATGAAATTTGCCAGAAAGATAGACTGATAGGCTATTTTTACATAGTTCCTTCCATTTTCGCATATACATTGTAAAAGTTTGCTATCGGGTCTAACCTTAGGGTATCGGTCCCTGCCATAGGGTGGGTAGTGCTGATCTGGCGGCAAAGGCTCCGTCTAAAATTAGGTAATGTTAGCAGGAAGCCGATCCCCAACCACGTTGGGAACTGTCTAACCTGATGGTGTATTCACTTCATGATACCAGGGTAACCAGCTTCGAAAAAGGCAGGGAATATTTCGGCCATCTTTATTCAATTTGAACCTGGCAACCCTGTGACCATAGTGTCAATGTGAAGCGTTAGTTACCTTGACCTCCTCTTTGGGCTTATCGTCCTTGTCTTTGGGGGGCTGCTTGTGCGCGGGCTGCGGCGGGGGGCGGCTCCCTGGCCCCGCGGGCCCGCTGGCCCCCGCCGCCATCCCGGGGGGCTTCGACTCGTTGCCCCCTTCTTTTCTTCTTTGATCAAAATTCATGTAGTATCTGAAATGTGATTTGATGACATGTGAATCATAAATATGTAATAAAAATTGAGTTTTTAAAGTAGCCTCTACGATGCGATACTAATAAAACATGTAGGTTATCTAACATCACGAATCTTGGGTTCTGAGCTATATGACAATATCTAAACAATTTGTTGCATTAAGCATCTTTGAAAGCCAAATTACAACACCCACCTTCTCAATTCCTCATCTCTCGCAAGCGGAGGCCTCTGGAAAGCATATGGGCCCATCTGTGCTTTCATCTCGATGCTTTCCTTCAATATCTGGTGGTTATCATTCGGCCGCGCCGGATTCTCTTTACCATCAGGGGGTCGCTGTTGCTTACTCTTGTCTAACGGACTAGGGGTGGTCTTCGAACGGTCACTGTCTTTGCTCTTGTCTTCTAAAGGCGGTCCCGGAGGAGGCCCACCGGGCTCCACGTTGTAAGGGAAGTTTGGAACGTAATTGTAAGGGTAAAAGTGCTGTGGTAACACTTTTTGAGGTCCGTTGTCTGGCTTGCCGTCCTGGAAAGAATTAGATAACAATCTATACTAATATTATAAAGCTGAAGAGTTTGTTTGTTTGAACGCGCTAATCTCAGGAACTACTGGTCCGATTTGAAAATTTCTTTCAGTGTTAGATAGCCCATTTATCGAGGAAGGCTATAGGCTACTTTTTATCCCGGTACGGGAAGTAGTTCCCACGGGATGCGGGTGAAACCACAAAATAGAAGAATACGATTGGATTTCAGCAATTAGAATTATGAGACTTACTTTGAGATCACCCTTAGGGTCGCCTTTGGAGAGATCCTCCTTGCCTTTGTCGGAAGACTGAGGAAGCACAGGGGGAGGATGCGATGGAGGCATGTACGACGGCTGCCCGTAGAACTGGAATTATAAGAAAATATAACATGAATAAGTGGGACAACATGATCGAATAATCTTGGATTTAATGTTATGGAACTTAGAGGCGTTTCAATTTAGCACTTCGTTTTTAAAAATCCATTTACAAAGTCCAGAAAGCTAAGTTACCTGATGGTAGACCGGGAAAGGCCTGTGCGCAGGGTCGTCGGGAGGCGCGTCGGGCGGCGCGGCATCGTCCGATATGTCGGAGTAGGCCGGCGACCGCACGCCCGGCGTCGGCGAGCGACGCGCGCGCTTCTTGCCGGGAGACTCCTCCGCGGGAGACTCCGTGGATTTGCGCTCTTCTGCCATCAAAGCTGACCGAGGCTTCACCTGTAATGTACTAAGTTATGAATGTCTACATAAAACACAGCTTTTCTGTTGGAAGACTTGTGTCACTGAACGATCATGACGATTACTGTTAAAAGTAGATTACTCTTCAAACGGGTACAATGTCTCGTATGTAACAAGTAATATAGTTACAACATTTTCTTACCTTAAACTGTGTAGGTTGTAACGTGGGCAGTGCGTCAGGCGGCGTGGCTGGTGGCTGCGGCGGCGTCTGCGGCCGGTCCACAACGGGCGGAGGCTCAGACGCCGTTATGAACTCCTCAGCGAACCGAGGTTGCTGCGGAGACTCCGCGTCCACTTCTGGCTTCTCGGGAGACTTCTCCGGTGACTTGTCAACCTTCGCTTCAGGTGACTTGGCCGGCGTGGGAGACTTCACCGGCGTGGCGGGCGTGGCAGGTGCGGACGGCGGCCGCGCCGGTGACGCCGGCTCAGCTGCTGGCTCCTCTTGTTCGGAGCTAGAGCCGTCCTTGTCGTCATCGTCGGGCGAGCCGTGCGCATGTGACCGGTGATATTTGAGGCCATTCGCATGCTTGTACTTCTTCGAACAATTCGGCTCTGGACACTCAAGGAGGACGGGATCAGGGGGAGGGGAAGACGGTGTGGGAGGCGGACGTTTAGCTTTCGGCGTTGGAGGTCTTTCCTCAGCTTCCGAAGTGCGTTTCCTTTTGGAGTCAGGTCTTGGAGGCGTGAACGGCGTAGGAGAAGGCAATGCTCTCCGTCCCTTCGCACCACCATTTCGTAGCTTACTGTGTACCGATGACCGCGTCTCAGTAAAGTTTGTCATGTCGGTCGGCGCTGCGCCGCGGCCACGTTTCGCTCGACCTTTAGGCGTCCGTGCATCCAACTCCTCCGTTGGGGAGTCACAAAACCTATGGAAATTAATACTAATCTTAATATGGCATTTAACCCTACGTCGACCACTTCGCCGAACTCGTGGAAACCTATGAATATCAATGGCGTCGTTATTTATGAAAAGATATTCCTGGTGTTTCTCAATTCAGAAATTTCTGGTCACGTCTTTGTGACTCATTTTAGAGATACGTGCCTGAGCTCGTCCATTACACAGTGTTTGTAACAGATTGAGGCACTTCTCGTGTGCTTGCGACGCGTTATTCCCGCCGGCATTAGTATTCCCTGTTCGTGTACATAAGAGTTAGAACGCACAGTCGCATAAATACTAACCGCGGTGGCGCCCAGTCGTGTCGCGTGCAGTCCAGTAACGTTCCTACGTAAGTCTTCCCTCGCCACGTCACATTCACTACTAGTACACCTGTAACAATATCACGGAACGATAAAATATGGCTTCTTGTATACTTGTTCCGCGGAACGTGTAATGGGATTAGTTTTAAACTGTGTAAGAAGATACGGCTTTAACGAAATTGGTGCAGTGAAGTTATCGGCGGCGACGGCAGCCTCGGATCCAATTTGTCACGCGGGAGCACTCATTTGCATATTGGGGATGCAGGAGCGCGGCCGACGTGACTCCGCCGCGCCGCGCCCTGTCGCGCGTTACCTCGCTCGCTTATCGCGCTCGCCTCACAACTTATGCTAATTTAATTAATCAATTTCACCCCTCTATCCGCGACACTTTTTCGCCTTTAAAGGACCTTCCTGTAGCACAATTTTACTGCACATAAACCTGAGGTTCATTGTGAATTTATAATGTCACCTATATACCGCATTTAGGACCTTATTGTAATTCAGAGCGATTTAATCTTCTCTTTGTCCTCAAAATGTTTTTCGTAAACAAGAGTAACAAATTGAGATAAAAGTGAGAGCCCCGGACAATCCCTTTTTAATCCCTGGCGAGCTTTTTCGTTGACTCGATTTTATGTAGCGGTCTCGTTGAATTGTAAATAAGTATAGCTTTTAAAATGCCAAAATAGTATAATGAGATTTTGTGGAAAGTACACGAGAATACGTGATATTTTTGTGTGTTGGTTTTCACTATTTGGATTTAGTTTTATTATTGTAAAGTAGGTTCCATTAGAGCGGTGCGCCATATTTCTCTGCTGCCAACAACAATTTCATAGCCGGAGTATCCGCACAGTGCGCGTCTCATAAGTTATGATCTCACATACTACTAACATTGTTTGCAGCATATTAATACATTTTTATAGCCTGGCCGCGCGCGCTGCACGAATTTATGATCTACACTGAAGAACTTTACATTACTCTACTGACGGAGACACATGATAAACATACACAACTACATACGTTAAACATAGTAAACAACTATCACACTACATAGGTAGCTCGCTCTCAATAAATTTGGTAAGGGCTGACGCAAACATTTTGCATTTGTGGCAAATATTTTAATTTGCGGAGCGTACAATGGCATTGTTATTAAATGACTGTGAAATCTGATTTATGGTCGTAGTCGTAATACTCTGGTGAACTCTTTCAGGCTCGGCCACACACACACACGCTGTACGGCTGCCCTGAAGCGGCCATTTTTGTGTAGGATTACGTGATAGGTAACTAAATTGGCCGCACAATTTTGGTCATGGCGATTATGGCCTCGATCCGTTGGTCGCCGCTATACATAGTGCGTGTATTGTGAAAGCCTAAAATAGTTTATAGCTACTATTAATTTCACCGTACAAATAGAGTAGAGCCATTTAAATAATAATCTTATTGATCTCCAGTCATGATTCTTTGATCTAATCAAAGATAAGCAAAGTTGTTTACCGAAAATGTTGTATCTATTAATTAAATGTCCATTTACAAAATAAACAATGACATAACAGATTCACGTTATTTGTATTCCATGTTTATTATAATAATATTATCCCAAATAAATTGAGAGCGAGCTTCAAAAATAAAGTTGTCTCGTGGAATAACAAAATGTAAATCTGTAACAAGATTGATAAGTGACCCGTATAATGTGGGTACAAGTCCTTCGTAAGTCATAGTTATTATTTATTGTTCCACAAAACAATGAACACATAAAGCATTTCTCTATAAGCCATTAGCATAAAATGATGGAGTTATTGTAACAAGGAGACGTGTTCTGTGACTAATGAGACAATGGCCGCGATCATTAGTTTATTATTGAACCGCTATGCCACCACTTTGTCTGCCGTTATTTATGTTTCAAATATCGTGTTTGCTTTCTATTGTGAACGTGTAAATCATTTTATAACGTTCAAACGTTACGTGTACGCATATTAATTTTTAGCGTAAAAAACAATGTGTACTGTGAATAAAACACAGCCATAAAGCAAGAACAAACACGGAAACCACAGTACGCCAACTAATATAACAAATACCAGGTTGTCAGAAATATTTAAAAAGTAGCTCGGAGCCCGAACAGATGGTGCTCGCAACTTCCTAGAGGAAATCGTTGGGCGCGCTCCGCACTTTTATTATTTAGGGGTGAAATCCCCTTGGAAATTGTTAATACGGCCGACCGGTCACGGAAAAGTTAAATTAGAGATCGTGGGTCCACTGTTTGGCAGCGTGTAATCGTTTCGATTTGTTATAACGTCACTAATGGCTCAACCGCGTGTTGTCGGTGCCTACCTACTTGTTACGCTGTTAACGACGGGGGGGACGTCTGAAGCTAAAATAGCTTGTACATCAATATTTCTGTCATAATACGCGAAAGTAACGTGTTCCTGCACGCGATGACAGCTTGTGTCCTATTGTGTCTAGTGTTTTGTTACACACAATGGGCCAAAAACTAGATGTAGTTATCCCGTTATTTGTGAACTAGCTGTCCCCCGCGGTTTTCTCGTGTCAATTACCTATTTAGATAGAAAATAACTTACACGTTATTCTGATGTATTAACTGTGAGGTTTCATCGAATTCTGTTAAGTAGCTTTTGCGTAAAAGAGTCACAAACATCTAAACTCTCAGATCACGTTTTTAATTTTAGTCTTAAGTACAACTAAACAATGGTTAATTCTTATTGTAGAGATCATTTCATTCCTCTATTGTAATTAGAATCTTTCCTTACTTACATTTACTTTTTCCCAAACTATGTTGGTGTCGGCTTCCAGTCTAACCGGATTCAGCAGAGTACCAGTGCTTTACAAGAAGCGACTGCCTATCTGACCTCCTCAACCCAGTTACCCGGGCAACCCGATACCCCTTGGTTAGACTGGTGTCAGACTTACTGGCTTCTGACTACCCGTAACGACTGCCAAAGATGTTCAATGACAGCCGGGACCTACAGTTTAACTTACATCTTATTTATAAATATTCATAATATAATTACAGCAGTCTACATTTCATCCGCATATTAGCGTGCAATCTTTTGATTAAATCCCTGATCATTTTAGCAGGAAAGCAGCGAGCTGAAATAGGTTCATTTAGGTGGTGCTAATTACACCTCGGCCGCGGTAATCAACAGCCTAATAGTTGTCGTGCCCTCACCCCCACTTTGCCCGGCCCGCTTTGTTTCCGACACCCCTCGCTAACTTCCTCGCTCACAAATCTCTACCTACGTCAATATTTGAATAAGTCGCACTCACAAAGTTAATCTCAAACTTGGAGATTAAACTCTATACAGTGAGATTTGGCCACGCAATATTTAATATCGCGTGCCTTGTAAGCATACAATTAACAAAAATCCCAAAACTTGATTGTTTTGTTTTTTCACCTCCAGCATTCTTTTGTTGACTAAATCGATTGAGTTAATAACACAAAATAGTTGAGTGGGCGTCGGGCTCGAGGGCCGGGCGGTCACAGCGCGGCGCGTTGTTCCGAGCACGGCACTAATCAGACTTGCCCATTGTTTCCCACACCGAGACAAACAAAGTTCCGGCGATTTCATTTACATCCATTCAATGGTGCCGACCTGGCAAAGTTAACTTTTTCTCTTAAAATGGTAGGTAGCACCACATTTGGAAAGATAAAACCCGTTCAACATGTTCTTCTCGTAAAAAAGTTTCGAATTATTATGTGTCAGAACAAAATGCTTCATAAAAGAGACATAAACCGAAACTCGAAAACGAAGCATAAATATTAAAATACGTTCACTAATTAGTGGAATGGAATGCAACGCGGCGTGTACTGGGTAGCCTCCGCTTAATTGTTAGCACGTACACTGTAGTGGTACGAGAGAGCCTCGTAAACCTGTCTCTGAGGACATTTTTTGAGCGGTAGCCGAGCACCAGATGCCGCTCGATATGCCCCGGACTTTTAGACTTATAGAGAATTATTTCCTTCACAGCCAGAACCCGTGTGACTTAATGAGGAAACTTAATAAAACTCGATTATTTTACACGTGAGCCCGTAATAAAATTATAACGCGGTTGGAGTCGCACAGTAAACAGTATTTAATTTCCGTAAGCTCCTCGGCGCCATTAGCCGAAAATAAATAAGCTTGAAGAGGAAGGGCGTGAATTGCCTCCCCCGCGGCCTCGCTCCCCGCGCGCGTCCATCGCCCGGATAAATTTGGAAAGTGGCAACAGAAGCGAGCAGATGGTGATTTATTATCGTGTTTTATAATAATTACGAGCGGCTACGGGGGGCGGCATTGTGTTGCGTGGTCTCGCCCTCTAATGGCGTTCAGGACGTGTGCTCTCGTATTACTTTGTCTGTTTTATTTTCATCTTAATGATGGACGACCACAACAGATCCCGATGACGAAAAATTTAATTGATATCAAAGTTATATTGGACAGAGTTAACACAAACTTTTCAGGCATTCGCCGCGCGATTTCAATTGAATTTTATTTGGAGAAAGCTATTGAATTACTCCAACTTGAAATTAAATGTCTGAATACCAAAAATAAAATAAGTAATAAATAAAGGATCGCAATGAGAATTGATTTCATCGCAAACATAATAATAATTTATGTAAATGAGATTACTGGCCGTTTTGGAATTTATTTACTTACCCTAAAGAGTTGCGGGGCATTTTATTACCAGGCGAGCATAAAAGGTGTAAAGGCTCTCGTATCGGTTCGGCGGGGTTATTAAATATTCCGCGATGCTATCTCCGACTAATAAGCGCCCAGTAAGTAATTATGTAGGGAGTCTCATTGACTCCACTGTTTTATGTGCGCCATGAATATTTTAATATTAATAGCCAGTTCGGGATGGTGAGTTAAAATAAATATACAACACTGGGAAAGGAGATGGTTATGGCCGTCATGAAATACGAATGACGACAAGAAAAAACTGTAGACTTACAATCGGTAATCGTGATCACCGAGCCAGGTGTCGTAAATAAATTAATATTGCTTCTGAAAGTGGACTTCTTAATTATATGCTTTATGGGAGCTCGTATTATTTATATATTGACGTTAATGACACACTTCTTAGTGTATTTTTTCTAGATAAAAACTCCTTTATGGCTTTAAATACCGTATAAAGACTATCCTTATTTTTTTTTAAGAATGTCAAATCATCAAATGGCGTGCGTTTTATCAAAATTGAACTCTACACGATATAATCGTTCAAATATTTAACCATTAACAGGAAACACAGTATCCATATTTATTGCTCGCTTAATATCGGACGTTATTTATTGCCAAACCCTATTTCTCGGAATTCATTATGAATCCTCACAAAAACCCCTATTAGATACTGCAGGGCATTGCTTTGTATTTACAAATGATAACCCATCGATAGGGGATTATGTTATTTATTAATTATTGTAAAATTCTGCTTAAACGTCTATGACGTCACCCAGGTTATCGTGGTCAGTGACTGACCCAAGATAAGAAGTTTAAAAAAAGGTTGATCAATAAAACAACAAGAATGCCTACAACGGAGTTTACCAGCCAGTGATATGAAATAACTTTATAATTTTAAACGTTTGACAACAATCATCAGACCGGACTGATGATAAAAGAGTCTCTGAATAAAAAATAAATTATCTTCTTGT